>NC_080437.1:14553310-14857685 GCF_028018845.1 Melospiza georgiana | reverse complement strand
CAGTTACAAATAGATAAGCCTGGCTGACCAAGTCCTGTAGAGGAACAAATATAAAGCATGCCTTAATTTTCGATGACTCTTCAATTTAACATGACTTTCATTTCTAAGAACAGACATGAAAGTGAACGAGAAGGTTTAGAAGAACTTACAATGAAGGCACTGAAGGCACGCCCCAATCCTATTGAACACTCATTGCCACAATCCCCACACCCTTTGGTTCCTTTCCATCTCATGTGTTTCAGCCAACAAACAGTCAAATTCCTAGCTGGAATACTATCTTCCTTTTATCTCTTCTGAATAAGGACCTAGCTGCATCTGAACCTCATAGAACTACTAGTTGTATTCAGATGGCAGCACAGACTGAGTAAATGAGCCAGTTCTGCCCTCTCTTCAGCAGGAGGCTGCTTTGCCCATCGTTCAAACCAAAATTCTGGAGAGTGCATGAGCTATTGAGTCAGAGGAGGCAGCAGATGAACCCAAGTAAACAAGGGAAGTACCACAGACCTCTTCCTATTCCCCACAATATTTTCAAGGAATGCTGAGAGTAGAGGATAGACTGGTTTCATACCCCTCTAAATGCAAGAGAAGTCAATTCCTTTCTCTATTTTGTCACACAAGACCCTGGTCAGGCTGCGTCACGCTCTCCACAGTGACAGCGTGCTGCTGCAGGGGTAATACTGTCCTTGTTCCCTGCAGCAAAGCAGCAACTCTTTAGGAGTGCAGAGGTACAGAGAGGGGACGTGTCTCTATTAATAGTTCTGCCTGAGCTATGAATAAGCTTCTCAATACTTGTCTTGTGAAACTGATATCCTGATCAACATACCAGGACAGTGGTACCAGCAGTTAGCATTTCCAAACTCCAGGTTCCACCTGCTGTTTTTCTTTTGGTTATGAGTTTTAATTCTTCACCCAAATCAGTACTTTGAAAGATAAACATATCTTCATTTATTTTAATAAGCCACCACTGAATCCCTCTCCTCCTCTACTAAAATATCTTTCCAAGACTTTACGATTATTAGGAAAAAGATTTAAATAAACAACTATGCACCTGCATGAAATCTTACAGCCACATGGCATGAAATTAATGCTCAGAATATTAATTTGCTTAGCAGGCCTGCTGTCATGCTAAGGTCTATTTCCATTGTATGTTACTACATTTGATTGCATGGAAATGTTCCCTTGGAAAATTTTGTTTCTATGCAACTGTTCCTTCATGAACGGTTTTTTTTTTAAGTACTACATATGCACTTGTATGTACCTCACAGACTTTGCTTTCGTACACTGTATCACCTACTTGGTATCCTCTGACAATGCCAAAAAGTACATCATGCCAAAGACTGCTTTTCAAGATGTTGAGAAAAAGCAATCTCCAGTGTAATGTCTGCCAATTTTTAAATCTGAAACTCAGAGAATGAAAAATCTGCCTTTAAATAAATGCTGTCACTCTGCCAAATATACTCCATTTCTTCCCTCCCATTTCTGCGGTATTTTACCACTAGCCTGTAGCTGTCTGCTTGCTTACTAAAATTCTAGACCTAATTTTCTGTTCTGTTCTTCCTCTAGGCATTCAGTCCTGGGGATGAGGGGTGTTTTTCGTTTGTGCAAAGAAAAGAGGAAGGCTCCAAATGTTCATCAGGGATCAGCCTTTGAGTGAGGCACACATGATATTAGAGCAGTCTCAACAGACTTAGATCTCATGCAGGCAAGTAATTTATTTTCATTTACCTCCTGCCTGAGAGGTGATTTCACTGATTAATCTACACAGGCAGGTTCATTCCTGTCTCTCCAAACCCAATAAAAGTGTTAGTGACACTCCTAATCAATACAGAAGAATTCCAATTTATGTTTCAATGTTAGTCACTTACACACAAAAATTCTCTTTCTCCATAAACCCAAGTTTTATATATGTAGCAATGCAAAACTTCCAAAAGGCTGTCAGTATTCTGTTTGCTGTTGTATCACTGGCTGGCATCATCCTACCCCAGCACCTTGCTTTCAATTTACTGATTGATTATTTAGCTGAGAAACACAGACTTGGCCTACAAAGTGAAGTGTTTTGTGCTTGACAGCTCTATTGATTATGATAACTAAAAACAAATAATAAGAATAATAATTTCAACAATTCTTTTAATAGGGCTTGTCCCTCTCAATAGCAAACATCAATGAAACAAAATAATTCCCAACAATTGGTGCAGACTTTGCTTTGTGTTTTGTAAATTGCCCCCTAATTTTTCAACAAATATTTGAGAAAAACAAGATTTATACAGATAGACAGTAATGGTCTTCAACAAGCTTTACAAAATAAATAGAAGGGAATTTTGTCTGATTTCCATGATGAGAGCAGGCAGTCACTCCACCGACTTAATCCAACTAACCAATGCAGTGTGCAAAATTGCACAGGTAAGGCGAGGAGGTTTTGGCAGGAAGGGGAGTTGGACATGTAAAGGAGCCTTTTTCTGAACAAGAAAATAATGAAAAAATTCTAGTAACTGAAAATATAAAAATATACCTACATAATTCTATGTATCTATATATCTCTATTGCAAAGAAAAACAGTCCATTAAATAGATAAGTCTTAAAGAAAAAATGTGTTTCACTAATTTCTCTGCCTTCTTCATAACTTCTGAGAGAATTTTTCAGGAGCAAATAGAATAAAGGAAGATACACTGAAAGCACCCTTGTTAATATATTATATCCAGTTGTCATGCTCTCAACTTTACAGATAGGTAAATTTACTGATTCTTAAAAAGTTCTTGTGAAATTCAGCTTCATAAATTGGGAAGGGAAGGGAGTAAATATGTCTAATGTTCTGTGTGATCACAATACATATATTTGGCATTCAATGTAAGCACCACACACAATATTTTTATAATTTAAGCATTCTTCCCTTGCAATTCAAATGCTTCATAATAGCTACAGGCAGGTCTAACATTTAAGTGTTGAGAGGGGCTCAGCCAAGTTAAACACAATTTTTTAAATATGGTATAAATGTGTTTAAATGCCATTTATGGCACCAATTAAAAATTTTGTGCGTTAACACATCTATGTGGAGAAGAAAGATACCTTTGATCAATCTGCTGTAAAATTTATTAATATTTCCACCTCACAGCATGAATCCTCCCCCTCCCAAAATATTGGGAGATTATCATTTTAAATGAGTAGTAAGCAACCATGATAGTGCTCTGTTGGCAGAAAAAATCATGGTTCTTGTGCCAGCTCCCAGAACATCATGTTTATCAGTTATGGCTTTGCAAATTTGCTCACATATAACACATACAACATCTGAACTACTTGAGAAGAAATTCTCACATTTCTCATTGTAACCAAGTACTACAAGCTGCTACTACTACATTAAAGGACTTATATCTTCACACAGATAGAAAAAGCATTGCTTCCTAAAAGTAGATTAAAAATTACAGATTCTTACAAAATCAAAACTCCTCATGTCACACTGTAAACCCACTGGGATTCAGTTCTGCCTACTATTCATTTACCAAGAAAAAATCTTGATAAATATAGTGTTGTATAAAGAGAAAACATGCACTTAAAACATTCAATCTTCATATTTCATTCAGGTGAACCCAAAGGATCTCATTACTCACAGATCAACTAGCAAAAACTATTATCCATTAACCTCCTAAAAAACTGAAATGGAAACTGAGGTGTTTTAGCAATAACTGCTCACAAAAAATGTATACAAAGTCACAGTACACCTGTAAATTCTTTTACTCTATTTCTGGGTTTAGTAGAGAAGAGATTGTTTTCTCATTTTTTATGCAGCACAAATTACATAAAGGTTCTAAAGGTTAAAATGCACAGGCCTCAGGCTTACCAGTAACAACAATGATGTTAAAATCCATTAAATACATTCTGTAATCACACCAACTGTTATTGGAATGATTAATGTGATGCATGGATACTGAAAACCTACTGTCTTTTCTATCTGAGATTGCTTTTCCAAACACCACTAGGAAAAATTAGCTCACAGTACAGCTGCTGGTTTTGCTATGATCTTATAAAAGACTACATTTCCTGTGTTTGTAATTCAACACACATATTTCTACACACATATGACCAAAATCTGAACTACAAAGAAATATCTCAGCTACAACATTCAACCAAAACTGCAGTTTAGCTATGGGACAGATAAAATCACCAGGGATAATACACTTGAGTTTGCCTAGTACTAAACAAACAAAGAAAGAATACACTGATAATAAACCCTAAAATATAGCACTGATTCTGTAGGTAAGGCAAAGTATTAAAAAGCAAATTGAGTTTTCCTTTCCCCAAACCATTCTGCCTGTGCATCTTTCCTCAAGCTCTAAAACTGAGCTAGGATTGTTCACTGGGGGTTTTCCATCCATTTGTTATTCATCTTACTCTAAGCTCATATAATTTTCTATATGTTACCCTCTATTTACCCAAAATCCAATGAACTAGATCCTTGGACTTACAGTGTTCAGAGTAACACAAACACTGCACAGAAGAAAAATTATTAGTCTTCTCCCTGAATTACCTAAAAACTTGGGAGTTACATGGAAACCTTCCTATCTTATGATATACAGACCTCAGTTTGCCAAGTTCACAACCTCAGCTTTTCCAATAAAAATGCTTAGTGCTGAAGAAAATGGAAGTAGATCACAGTTTATTTGTCAAGTTAATGTAACTACATGACATCTCGATGAAAGTCTAAATTATTATACATTAGCAATTGTTCTACCTGCATAAAACCACAAAACCATGAAATATATTCTATATATTATAATATAGAATATTACATGCATCTAATAATGTGGTAAAAATTACTAGGGAGATTTTCAAGGATTAAAGAACAACCCAACTCTGTGCCTGCTTGTTAGCCCACATAAAAGCACTGCCCCTACTTAGTTTTACCTACAGCTTAAAGGTATGCCTAAAGAAAGAACTAAGAGCAAACTAGTCAGGAAGATAGATTATACAATTTAAGATGAAGTTTAGATTAACTGCTTCAAACAAAGCAATTATTTTAAGATGTCCTTGATCTGTGAATACTCCCAAAATTCATTTTTAACTGCTTTCTGCAACCAAGACTCCACAGATTCTCTAACAAGTCTCAGGCAGAGCGCTCTGGTGCCTCTTCACAAGTTCAGTTATAAACTGATCACCAGATTTTGAAACAGAAGCTCATTTTCCCCACCTCTCTCAGCTAAGATGACTGGAAATTGCTGCCAAGCTCTCGGGGAATTTAATCTAGGTTTTATTTTATTTATTTTCACTACCACTGAGGAGTGATTTTCTAATGTCTTTCAATCTAGCACTGTTTTGTGCAAGGCCAGGGCAGCGAGGGCCTGGCAGGGCTCTCTGGTGGGCACCCCAGGAGCGCCATGCCAGCCCCACCATCAGAGAATGGTGAAGAACAGGGGAACAGCTGGGACAGGGGAACAGCCACCTGGCCCCCTGCCACCACAATGGCCTGGCCACCGCTGCAAGTGCTGCCAGCAATGGGTCCTGCTCCTCAGGGAAGGGCAAGGCAGGAGAGAGCTCTGGCCGGACACAAGAGGTCACAGCTGAAGCCAGGGGAAGGGGCTGGGGCAGCACCTCCGCCGCAGCCAAGGTTCCGAGCAGCCTGAGAACCCAGCAGCAGCAACCCCTGTGGGTGCCAGAACAAAATTCCTTCTAGGCCTAAATGTGCCAAGTGAATACTTAACCCTGGAGAAAATTTTAATGGCTGAGAGGCAAAGGGATTTTTTTTTGATGGAAATATTGTCACAGGCTTATATATTGAAAGTTGGCCAGGAGTCACAAGATTAAAAATTGCTGCTTTTACTTTTAAGTAAATGCTGCAAAGTATTATTTGTGAAATTGATTTCTTAATCTCTCCTCCCCAGTAAGTGCTCTCTGAATTGAATTCCACACTAAAAATTAATTTACAGAGCTTTAAGCAGTGAAAATAAAAGACAACAAAACACAACATTATGGCTTTTACATTAAGGACATAAATGAGGTGGAAAAAACTCAATATGAGCATTTATCTGTTTTATTTGTTAATAAAATAAATAATAATAAATAATAATTTGTTAATCACTATTTTGTGTTACTTTAAAGAAAAAAGTAATTACAAAAACATGTAGCATTAAGACAATGCCACTCCTATAACACTCCTTATGCATTCTGAAGGCACTGACAAACATATACCTGTCATTACCATACATAACAATGAATAGAACAATGGGATTGCATTTTCCTGATCCATTCATTAATAAAAAGTTTTTTTAAAAAGTTACTTTGCTCTAGTCTAGAGGAAGCCCACAAATACAGCAATATAATTCTCCTGTAGTTTAGACATGAGTGCATTTTTGCAAAATGTAGTTTGCAATATTAAGAGTGCCTATCTCAAAATTAAAAGATAACAATAATATGAAAGGAAAGCAAAGGCAAGTTTATAAATGGTACTTTGATAACAGAAAAACAACAGGAATATATTTAGGAACAAAATATTCTGAACACAGTTTATGAAAGTCCTACTGAAATGACTACTTATGAAATGACTAATTATGAAATGACTATTAGGCTGCAGAAATTGTCATGGTTATTTTGGGAGAACACTGACAAAATATCATAGGTCCACTGCTTGATTACTACACATTTCATAACAATGTTGGTTCTACAGATTTAAATACTATTGTCCAATTTAAGAAAGTTAAAATTTAACACAATGTTGCAAAAAAGCATACTGATTTTTATTTTTATATTTGTCTGGGTTTGTTTTTTTTTATTAGCATTTTAGTTTGAGTCTTGATAGAATCTTATGTAGGTTAACCTCTAAATAGCAAGCATTAGAACAAAACCTATGGCAACTAAATTTTTGGCTATGTTTCCTGAAACACCTTCAGCTTTAAGCCCAAGGAGAAGTCTGACTTTCAACTACCCATTTTTACTAACATAGTCCTACTTTTAGAATAAAACACATTATTACCAACATCTGTTAGAAGAAATCAGTTACAAAGAGATTAGCCAATGTTTGGGGCATCATTTCTTTCAACTTTTTTCCTTATTACCATTTTATATACTAGGATTGTGTGGAAGCTTGGATGTGATATTACATCACAATGACAGCTTACTGTAAGAGGAATAACTGAGTTCTCTTTGCAATCACCTTCTCTGTGCCAGCCAGAGAGCTAACGGGAAGCCTGAAAGCTTCCCTAAGAATGAAAGGACTCCCATCACTGTTATTGCAGTAAACAGCTTTGCTACAAATCCAAAGCTTTGAAGTTCTCACTGTAAAACATCTGCCCTTAATTCAGCAGTTGAAAATCCTTTGACTCTACACACAAACCTCTCAGTCAACCTTGTCAAGTTACCTATATTTTGACACTCTGCAGAGTCTAATAGAGATTTCCAAGCCCGCCATGTAATACAATCTGAGCTGTTGGCAGCTACAATTGACTTCACATGCCATGTCTCTCTGATCTCTGCTGCTAACAATACTTTGTCAACAGATGTCATCACATGTAATTGTCAAGAAGAGCCAATGCATGTGTTGTTCAGTTCTTAGATTTCATTCCAAAGATATACAGTATGCATATTATGCAGGCAGGCCCATTATAGCCATTCAAACACTGTTAAAGAGCACTGGTTGTTCTGTAAGTTTGCTTCACTGTTCATTTTTAAAATAAATGCATGAAACTTGCTTGTGGAAAGGAGTTTCCTTGAAAAAGGAAAAAAATCCCCTAAAACTGACCACCGTTCCTTCCTACCTGCCCATGAATAGATCACAATTCTTTGGCAGCTGGAGAAGGTGAACTCTTGTATCCCTGGCTAGACTCTTTGGCAGTTTAACTACAGTGTTTTAACTAATAAACATTACAGCACAGAGGCTCATGGCAAACTGCTAAATCCCCTACACGCTTCTCTATAGCACTTGAACATATATAAGAAAATGTTCCTGTATAATCTCCAGCCCCCAAATGCTGAACTTCAAGATAGTGGGTGTCTGCAAAATGAAAACATCTGTGTGCCCTACCCAAACGGATAACAAATGCATGGAAATTGTGTTTCATTTTAAAAAATATGCTATCTAATCCCATTATGAATAGAAATGTACACAGCTGTCTCTGGTCAGCTGCATTTAGATCAGTTGATATGGTCAACTCTCTTTTCAGAAAAGTAGCAGTATTCTAGTCACACAATAAAAAATATATTCTTACAAGAGGAAAATTATCCACTATTCTCCCACTCTCAAATACAATGAAAAGATAAAATATTTAGAGGCTACGTTAGCCAAAAGGAACAATTCATAAATTAACTCTAGTTTACAGTGTGCTATACAATTAATTACGTGCCAATTTTCTGATATAATCAAAAGCGAACAAACAGTTCTGAGAAACTGAAGATGAGGGCTTATTTTAAAGAGGTAGCTTTTTCACAAGTACTTATCTAAATAAAGACTTTTCAGTCTCAAAATGATTGATCAATATTATTATGAATTATTGAAAAACAGATATTGATCTTATTTCAAACTATATACACTTGCATAGAAATGTAAACTTTACATGGCAGTGGACAAAGAAAAGGACTTAGGAAACTGCCATGTTAAACATCGGTTCAGTAATGTGCAGTATGAGGGATTCATGTTTCCATCAGTGCTGCTTAAAGCAGTAAAGTAAGAACAAAAACTTGAAGAAAATATAGGAATTTTTTTTGTTTGTTTTTAACATAATGGATGACATTTCAGAAACCTACAATTCAGTTAACCTGTAAATTACTCCAAGAGATAAAACATATCCCTTTTATATGTAAAAATAATGCTATCAAATGCTTTTGAATAAAGGGCCGTACAGCTCAGGTTTAGAGAGATACCATTTTGGAAAGGACACAAGGCATTACAAGTAGAAGAACATTCAAAAATACACAGCCTCTAAAATAACATTAAAAAATAAAAAGAACTCAGACCATTAGTTAAATCAGCAGGTAGATCTACAGTAGCATGTTCTCAGTATGAATTTGCTCGTTAAATATATATATATACATATACCTACACAATTTCCTATGCTGACAGCTGCTATAAAAATTTTTTGTAAAAAGCTCCTAAATACAGCAGATTTGATTTCCAACTATATTGTTACATGCTGATATTAGGAGGGGAGAGATAAAAAGTATCAGCATGAACTTTCTGGTTTTACAGCTCTGAAGAATTTAGTTTCTATTCTTGTTACTCATGACAGCACTGAAATTGCATCTGCCAGAGTGATTACATGTTTTTACTGAATTGCTTTAAAGCCCGAGTCTCACACATGTGCCAGGGTTCACTTAAGGTTCCCATTTCTCTTGCAAGTGACCACATCAAAGCTTTTGTCTATAACCAATTTTCTTTTACTCTGAAATGGTAAATATTCTCAAGTATTAAAAAAAGCTTAACAGAACTAATTTGATTACTCATGCATGTATGCTTCTAGTCACCAATTAAATATCTTTTGACTGCTTCAAACATATCTTCCCAAAGCTCCAGACAGCTTCAAATTAAACTCAACCGGGAGAAATGGATCACTGTGATGTGATGTGGGATCACTTTCCTTCATGTGGGAAGTGCTAGAGAACAGCAGGAGAAGCTGGGAAAACCAAAAGGAATGTCAGAACACAAGATGAGTGAGGCAGTCTGGGAAGGACAGTGACAATGAAAGCACTGGAGGTGCTGGGCCACTCTGGGCCATCTAGCATTCAACCCTGGCCACTACAGCCTGCCTCCCCGGTAACGTACCCTAAATTAAGAGGATCCTTAAGGACAAGGAACTTCTCTGATTCCTCAACTCTTTCTAACATTTCTCTTTCCTTTTTTCCTCTTACAAAAGTTGTAGCCCACGCTAACAGAATATACCTGAAAAATGAAAAACCCAAACGAAAAATAGTGCATTTCTGTTCTAGCCCCTTTTCCCCCTTACTTGCATTTTAATGGTCAAATTTTTTTAGTACTAATGAAAAAAGAGAAAATTATGCATTACACTTACTATGTTTTTATGAAGGTGACAAGGCCTCTCACATGAAAAAGAAGTAGAGTTAAAAGGAGGATCTTCTCCAGGTAAGAAATGTTATGTTATTAAAATGTGAGAGCACAACTTAATAATATGAACTGGCATACCCCTGCAAATTTTTGTAGCTGTCTCACAGCTTTGGGGGAAAAAGCAGCCATGAAATTCAATTGGTTTTTGACCGAAAACCTCAAAGGAAACCAAAGGTTAAGTGCTGTCAATGTCACATAAAACCAAAGCTAAATCACCTTTTTTTGATAGCTGTCTGTTTTCTTCACAAGCTGTCAGTTAATTCTTTTTCTAAATCATATCTAACCTTATACTTAATGCAAACTACCAGCTAAGGAAACTATCTATCAAGGACTCCTGTAAATTCTGTGCAAAGACCTCATGAAAAAAAAGGAATCAATTAGTTAAATAATTAGGCAAAACACAGCTTATAACACCCAGCCTCTGTGTTATACCCATAAAGCTTAAATTTCCCAATAACTCGCATTTAAAAATAAAAGTCTTTTTTAAATCTGGAACAAAATGTTCCTCTAAAATACCTACTGATTCTTAGTGTCTGAGCCCTTCCAGTTTATGAAGTCTGGAAATTAGACTTTCTCCACTCCTTTGGATGTTTTCCTAGCACAATCTCTTTCCTTTGGGTTGCCGTTAACCCTACCCTGCCTGACATCACCTTCCATGATTTTGGCTAGAGCACAGAGCACTCCAAGGACTAAAGATGAGACATAAGCACAGTTTTGGATCTGCATGCTCCAAATCTATCAAGCACATGTATTGAGATCTATGAAGATGACAAATCATTATTGCACTTTTGTAAATATGCATTTAGCATTTCTATAACAGCAGCAGCACCATACTGTGGTGCACTAAGTAGCCCCAAGAGACAGGGTAACAACTCTGGGTAGTAAAAGAAAATTACCACAACTCACTTATCAAAGCTTGTATAAATATTGTAGGTCTGCCAAGATTTTTTTTGGTCTTCTGATGCTACTACTAACATAGTGAGATTTGTGTAGTTTCGCTATACTGTAAATTCAGTTTAGTAAAGATGAGGATAGCACTGAAGAGAATAATTAACAGATTTTTACATCAAAAACTGATTAAATTCAGCTCTGTTTAAATTCACTTACGAGAATAAGCAGAACAGATTTTTGCTTTATACAGTGGTCAATTGACTAGGAAGAACCCAAAAATGTTGCATTATATACTTAATCACTATAACTTTAATGTACAGAACAGGTTCAGCTTGTCTATAACATCAATAGTTATTCTAAGACCTGAAGTCAAAGGACTCTCTAGAGAATTGTGGTAACTGTAATAAAAACTAAAATTGTATGACAGAAAATATTCTCCATGAAAGAGTACTAATAAATGTACCTAATGAACTCACTTTACATATCAGCATGTCAACATTGATTTCCTAACTTGTCATAATAACAGTTTTTAAGTTGTAAACAAAGAACTAGTGAAGAGGGGTTGCTATTCTTTTCTGGGGTAGTACAAAGATGTATAATGTTTCCCTTCTCACACTGAGAAGTACATAAATTAACTGATATAAATACTGACAACACATAAATTAACAGGCAATATATTACTTAGTCCTCTTAAACTGCGATTAATATTGTATATATGCATCCCCTCTTAAATACATTTTATTCTCCTATTTTGTGGCCAAACTATGAATTTATGTATGAATAAAATAGCCTAAACTTCTGTTCTTCCTGCCTCTGTTTATGTGGGCCTCTGCATTTCTCATACAGAACATGTTAGGGCTTAGCTTTCTGTTTCTTCATTTCTGCTGCATCTATGATCTTTCTGTTGATCTTTCCATTCAACCATCTATTTTTGGAAAAATGGATTTAAAGAATTTAATTCTGTCTATAATGTGCTTCCACATTACTGTCTTTGAACTGATTGAATTTATGTTAGAGAATCCCTTACGAGTTACATAATGATCATGAAATGTTTATATCATGATTCCTTGCCCATGTTGTTTGAGATCAGTTTCAGGTTCCACGACTTCAAGCGGTCTCCCTTTGTGTTAACAGATATCAGTCTCCTGAATCACAGTGAGGTCCAGATAGAGTTTATTTCATTCCACTACATTTGATGTAAAAGCCTACATCAGACGCTGAGTGGGGGCTGGAAAAGATCTGGCAGCTGGCATGAGTGGGAGTAAGCAGCCTAAGGACAGTGTGCAAAATGCAGCAATGAATGACACCTCCATTTTTGTCAGAAGCTGAGCCTGGGTTTGCTAAAGAATCTGATCTGCTGCTTAAAATTGTATTTCTCACCTGCAATTCTTTCTTATTGCCACTTTCAGCACTGCTGTGAATTGAAATTCAGTACAAATGGGGCTCATTAATATCTGAAAAATGAGGGCAAGTTATCACCCTCAGTCTCATCGTTCTTCTTGACTGAAGTCTGATTTAGAGCTGAGTGGCTGTGAACCTTCTTTGCTTTACTCATGTTCAGTAACTACCTACAGAATGCATAGGATTTTAAACACATACATTTATACGCATACACTCAAATATAGGGAAAAGAGAGTATGTACTATTTGCTGAAACACTTAGTCTAATATAAGTCCCCCAAAAGAAAAAAAATAGAATCACAAATATAATACTAGAATCATTAATATATATTTTATATTTCAAGGAATGATACTTTAAGTAGACTAACATAGATATTAACATATATGACAAATATATATAACAAAGCTACTAAATAAACTTGCTAAAGGGGGGGAAAAAATCTCTACAAAGCCAAGATCTGTTTATGCCGTATATAGCATTGGGGCCTGTAAGGTCCCAATCCCCAACTGAGTCCAATAATCCTCAAATCCTATTGATTAGAACTGAATCAGAGCCACAAAATATTCATTTTGTATTACTGGAAGGATTTTTGAAGATAAAATTTTTGGTTCTGTGTCTGTGATTAATCTAGATAATTAAGAGAATAATAATAATTCAAAACATTAACACTTAATTATGATGAGCAGATAGCAAAATTTCTTGCCAATTACAACAAGGTCTCTTGATGACATTTCATTTTGCTTTAGAAGGACCTTTAGTTGATGCCTCTTAAAAACATGAAGAAACAAATATATTTGGCAGAAGCCTAAATATAACTGAGTGCAGATCCTGCTTTTGGACACGTGGCTCTGAACAGGACAGTTTCCAGCTAGAGTTGCCTTTTCCTTATTGTCTGTATGCAGCAGTTCTCCTCAGATGCTAAAATACATATTTCAGGACAGACTGCTGCAACTCCATATTGAAAGTAACTCTTAAGAATAAAAATCATTTAGCAAAGATGTCCCACCTAAAATATTTCCATTTCTATTCCTGTTAGGAAAAGTGGTAAAAGACAAAGGCTAATCTACAACATGACCACTGGGGGTCATTCATTTTACACAAATGTTCCAGTATGGTAAAGTATTTACTGGTTTTTAGTAGGAATAATATTTTAATAGAACTAATTATTTCCAAAGATAAGAACACTCAAATATTATTATTCACATATTAACAAGCTGTGTTCT
Source organism: Melospiza georgiana (assembly GCF_028018845.1). NCBI lineage: Eukaryota > Metazoa > Chordata > Aves > Passeriformes > Passerellidae > Melospiza > Melospiza georgiana. The sequence continues at coordinate 14,844,131 of NC_080437.1, read as the reverse complement.
GTAATTTTAAAATGTTAATGGGAAAAATTAATACAACATTCTTTAAAGATCTAGTCACAATAATATCAAGAAACTGAGAAAGACAAACACAAAATCTAATATGTATAAAGAAATAAAATTTTAAAAACTCCAAGCAACACCTTTTCCAGATTTTCTGTTACATTTGTAAGGGGACTATGAGGAAATTGTAACTACTCAGACACACATTATGAAAAATGAAACACTGTGAACTATGATTTACCTACTTTGTTTAGCTTCTATCAGATGGTCAACAGTACTTGTAAACACTCCATATGGAAGACTCAAAGAAACAGACCTGAATGCTAACACTGAGAGAAAGCCAAACATTTGATTCATGAAACTCTCTGTGCTAAATAAAACCCAATGCATTCCTTAGAAGCATAAATCCCATATACCTGGTTTGACAGTCAACCATAAATATGACTTAACAATCCAACTGCTGTTTAAAAATAAAATAAATGTAACATGCTCACCAAAGACTGAAAAATTTTAAACTATGAAAATAGATATTAGACAGTTGTATCTAACAGCTAAAATTTTTACAACTTCAGGAAGTAGCTAATTTTATCTTACATATAAGCTTCATTTATATAAATATTTACATGTATTCAGTTAAGAAGATGAAGCACACTAAATCTGTGGGCTTTTTCAGTAAGGAATTACCAGTCATACATTGACAATAAATGATCTTGATTTCATTTTTCCAGTGAAACACTAAATGTAGTTACCTACTTGTCAAACAGTATCTGTACATGTAAACAGATCACTAGACATACTTCCCAAAATTCAGTTTTAAAACTTTAAGATATTTTCCAGCATAATAATTCCACTAGGCATTCTGGATGCTAATTTTTTTATCAAGAAATCATATGCTTACAGAAAAAGACCAGGCTACCACTTCAGTTTATATTCTGGCTCATTAGTAGCTCCAGTTTATTACTTTTCATTCTCTACCAGGCATATCTACTTTCATATAGGGACACTAATTACTATTAAGAGCACATAAACAAAGTCAGTATAAAAATAATAATACACTTTTTTTTAAAAAATCACCTCTCTAAAATTATAGGGTTTATAAACTATACTAACAGATTTACTCCCACATAAGCACAATAAACCTAATGAGCAGTGACATGAACACAAAAACAAGCCAAATCAACTGCATACAACCCACAACCTTAAGATTACTCCTCTCTCCCATCTTCAACATTCCAAAATTACTTTTGCTACAGATTCCTTTTCTTTTTTTTTTTTTTTTTTGAGTCATCTGCAAGCTCTGAAATCTCAACAGGCCTTTTAGACTTGGCAAGATAATTTTTTCCTTTGCCAAAGGAGGAGGAAGTTCATACAGCAATACCACCAAAAATCAAATGTGGATATTATATAGTGGGAAGAATCACTCCCTGTCTTTCTTTACATTTCCTGGCATGCTTGGCATGCTCAGTTCCATTGGTTTTAGTCAGTTAAGCTGAGTTACTCATTTTAGAAGCAATATTTTTTTTAAATTTGCTTTAGGAGCAAGTAATTTCCACTGGGAAAAAAAGAAAAAAAAAAAACCAACCTACATCTTCTGCATAAGGTATCTTTAGTAACAAAAATTATCCAAACACCCCAAATGCTTCTTAAGCTCTTGGTTTAACAATAACAAATAATGCCTCAGCAACATTACCTCTTTTAATAATTTCTTTGGGAATGCTACAGCCTCATACTAAATCTCACAATAAAACCATGATGCACATCTTCTTGTCCACTAAGTTATTACTATGGTTTCTAAACCTGTATCACAATCTGCCAATATATTTGTTGGAAAATTGAGATTATGAGTGATGTGAGTATGAGCTGCACTAAGAATAAGTGAAAAAGCAGCAATCTCCGTAAAAATAAATTGTACCTGATAGGATTCCCCTCTATAAAGCAGAAATTATCTGAAGCTTGATAAAGAAATTTGAAAGCAAATATTAGAAAGGTTGCTTACTCTGTTTTTACATCACACACCTGGCCCTCACATTTACCATAGTGCAAACCTGTTTACATTTACAGTACTCCAAGAAGACATGGAGCAAAGTCAGAATTCAGATGTCTTCAAAATACTTTGCTTGGTGTAGTTACAATTTACCACAGTTTAGAATTAAAATGATGTAAGAAATATTTCCTAGAATAAGGATCTATCTAAATGCTGTTGAGTGGCGAATTGACTTAGAGCTGTTCTTCTGGGACCCCCTTAGGACACTGAGTTGCCCTAACTGGTCAGCTGTCCTGGGAAGTTCTCCTTCAGTAAATGGCATCTTGCCTCTTTTGCACACACCAATGTATGGGCCAGTGGCCAAAGAGGACAGTTAAAAGCTGTAAGTAAATACATAAGTGACAATCATATTTAGGACAGGTAAGAGGAGGTTCTTATTCACTCTTCTTATCAATGTGCCTCATGAAAATTATACCTTCATACAAAGTCAATCGGTTGTAGATTACTTGAATTTTGATTTTACCTAATTAATTTTGCAGATGAGATATACCTGACAATGCTGGACCTGGGAAAACTTAAGTCTCTTGTTACTTGATAGAAAAAAAGGGACATTACTCATTTTTCAAAAACCAAGAAGCTTCAGATAATCAAGGTCATAGACTTACGTGACTAATTCTAAAGTACGGTATGAGGCAGAAAGTAGATGATTAAAAACAATGAAATCTCAGAAAGAGAAAACAAATCCCATCAAAATCATGTCCAAATTACTATTTTTGACAAAGAAAGCAAGGTCCAGTCAAATGGCTGAAAAGGGGGGAAGATGGGAGATACAGTGCAATATGCGGCAGAACCAATAAACCTTGCAGTTTTTCAGGAAATAAATGTTTGTCACAGATGTTTCTCTCAAGCCACTCTTCAAGAGATCAGAAAAATTTTTTTTCTGTCCTACTTCCTACCATATCATATACTGCAATATAGGAAGATATTAAGCTATAAAATCCAAAGAAGGGTAACAAAGATGGGGAAAGGCTTGAAGGGACACCTTGTGAGGAGCAAATGAGGTCCCTTGGTCAGTTCAGCCTGAACAAGAGGAGACTGAGGACAGACCTCACTGCAGTTACAGCTTCCTCCTGGGGGGAAGAGAAGGGACAGGCACTGATCTCTGCTCTGTGGTGACAGTGACAGGGCCCAAGGGAATGGCCTGAAGCTGAGTGGGGAGGTTTAGGTTGGATATCAGGAAAGGGTTCTTCACCAGAGGGTGGCTGGAGCAGCTCCCCAGGGCAGAGGTCACAGCACCAGCCTGACAGAGCTCAGGCAGTGCTTGGACAAAGCTCTCAGGCACAGGGTGTGACCCTTGGGGGTAATTCTGTGGAAGGCCAGGAGTTGGACTTGATCTTTGTGGGTTCCTTCCAAGTCGGCATTGTCTAAGATTCTGTTATGATTCTTTGCAATGCAATATTTCACATGACCATAACTAGTGCTGACAGATGGTGCTCTGTTACTGCCCAGAATGCACAGTAAGATCTGAAATACTTTTCTACCTCTTCTGAATTAATTTTCTTAGTGACAAAAATCAAGGAAGGTTCCAAAACATCTCCCCCCCATCCCCCCCAAAAAAGGCAATGCTTCATATGCATGCAGTGTCACAAGGAGGAATATAAACCAGACTCCCTACAGTTCCTTGGGAAGTCCCAGGCTGAGTAACCAGAGGAAGGGAACTCTGGCTTCACTGACTCACATCAAGATGTTCCAGTGATATTTTTTTGATGTTTTTCTCATTTTTAATCTAAACATAAAAACTCCTAAACCAAATTCTTTCTGTATCAATATAAAATAATTTCCTAGTTACTGCATGCTTTTTCCATGTTGTGCATTTCATCCAGCAAGATCAAACTATAGAAATAAATAAGTCTACTGTAAACTCTCACTGCATTACAGAAACTAAGAGAAAACAGGTTTTCCTCTTTCATACAAGTCATCACTAAATGTAACATGGGATGTAGATCAGTGAATATAAACAGTATTGTTTGGAAAACTTTTGCTGCGTGGGTTGGTTTTTGAGGGGTGGGTTTTTGGTTGTTGTTTTTTTTTTCCCCTCCAAACACTGTTGCTAAGACACAGGGTTGTGAACAGCGACAGGATATATTTTCCAGGACATAAATGGCAATGAGTCTATATTCCATTTAAACTACTGAATGCCTTAAGCAGGAGGGAGGTACTTGTATCTGCTTTCTGTCAACTTAATATTTTAAACAAAGATGTGTAGGATTAGTGGGCTTTGAAATGGAGTTAAAGGGGTTTTTTTAATGCAGTCATACAGCCTTTAGGTAGGTATAGTTGCACCGAAACAGTAATAAAATACAGATGGAGTGAATACTTCTCAAAACAGACTAGAAAATGTAAATATTTAGGAAAATTGATGTAATATGCATTTCTGTAGTAGACTTCAACACCAAAACTTGGATTTATTTTTATCCTTTTATCCTTTCTATTTATAGGCTTTTACAAGCAGTAACAAAGTAATGCTGCTGCTGTGAAAATATCCAGAAGAAACAGAAACACACATTTTTTGTTCTATTCATCAAAGACTTTTTCTTAATATTCTGTACATCACAGGAGCTGTGAGACAAACTGGGGGAACAAAGAGAATATTTGAGCCACTACAGAAAAGTGCTGTGCAGATCTATGTGCACAGACTATTCAGATCAATTCAAGTTTTAAGAACCCATTTCCAAAATGGTTATTTCTACACAGACACACAAAAACACAGCATTATGCAATATATGCTAACCAGCACATATAATATGTGAGCATGAAGACAACTATCACTGAAGACAGGTTTCAGCAGTTGGAAAGAAATTAAATTCTGGGCATCAGTTCAAATAATACGCAGCTTCTGCAACATGAACTGAAGGAAAAGTTTTCTTCATGACTTATAGCATGATATACCTTGTGTATTAACTAAATGGGCAGCAGTAAAAGCAGAGAGCACTGCATTAATTTCGCCTTTCATAAATAACTATCATGTTTTTCATAAATAGCCAGAGGAGAAGAGGAAAATGCAGGTATGCATTGAAATGAAGCACTCAAAAAACACTGAGAATTTAATGTCCAATAGTATCCAATACGGACTGTAAAATACTTAAACTGAAATGTCATATATAAAATAAAACTACCAAAGAGTTCAGGGGAAAAAAACACAAAAACCTGCTACAATGGTTCTGTTTAAGACCTTGTACTATTTTACAAAACTGAAAATGAGTTTGTTAAATTAATACCAAAAAAGGGGCATTAAAATGTGATTTTAACATGTCTAGAAATAGCTCTACAAAACATGAGTGGAAATATCACAACAGGAAAAAAAAAAGAGGTAAATGGAAGATAGAGCTAAAGATTTAGAGTGAAAGCTAAGACACGTTTTTAAAAGCAAGATAAGTTAACCACTGCAAGTAGTTCTCCAGGCAAATGGAAAACTTTGTAACACACTGCATCTTTAAAATTAGGTCTACATATCTTTCTGATCACAAGACATTTGTTTAAAACACAATACTGTATAAACTGTTATATGGAGAAATGTGACAAAATAACTAGAATAGGCCCTCTGGCTTAAATTCCAGAACTAGTGGTATTTCACAATCTCTTTTAGCCTTTTCCCCAGTCTACAACCACAGGAATTTAAAAAATAAACTATTTAAGAAATGCTTAACCTAAGCTACCATAATGTCTTCATATGCATCTAAGAATTAAATTAATAAAGTGAAGTATGTCCTAGTTTCATTAGAGATAAGTAATCACCAATAGCGATTACTTACCAGTAGTTCAAGAGGAGTTTAATTTTTAGCTTTATTTCATCTTTCTAAATTTCCAAAGTCAATAAACAATAGAATCCATTTCAACTGATGTTTCCTTCATTTAGCATTCTCAATTAAAAGAATATCCCTGATACCCTGTTGCAATTTAATTTTAATTAAGGCAAACTAAGATAATCCTGAACCTACTTTCAGTCTTTTCTATTTTTGCTTGTATTCTACTCCCTTAATTTTACCCCAAATTTTTACAATGCTTCAATCTACAGGAAAAGTGTAATACTTTAAAAATTTAATCTAAATTTATACAGAGACTAGTAATCTGGCTGATACTAAGAATAGTAATTTTTTTTACTTATTGACTTTGGTACAATTTTATGAGTCCTATTTCTCACCTGAATTTCATCATATCAACAAAATGCAAATCAGCGACAACAAATTTCAAATGTAAGGTGGGAAAAATTTGATCTTAAAATTAAGTTATCAAAGAGCTTTACAAGAATTTAAGTATTAGTGTTATTCAGAAAGATTATTTGCAGTGATGAATGGATATTCTGTAAATAATAGCATACTGACTGTTGACACCAGTATCTACTTCTGATTTTTTTAAATCTAAGTCACCCATGAATGTTGTGACTAATATGACTCTGAATAGCAATCCAGCCACCAGTTATCTGAGTTCAGATACATCTCACCTTTTACTCAGAATTAATACTGTTTAACAGTATAAATATAAATAAAATCAAAAGATATTTCATATAATCCATATAACGTTACTCTTAAAATTCCATTTTAATTACAGGAATGGATAGAAACTGGCCACTTTGATTGAAAAATGATATTTTTCAGCAGCGATGGAGTATAATTAAGACAAATTTAAATAATTACATGAAAATGGAAAATCACTTTGTTTTGAGAAAATATTAGGCTCAAAATGATGACAAATGAAAAGGCTAAAAATGGTAACATATGGCTGATGCAGTATCTTTTAGGGCTATTTGCATCAGACTTACACTTCTTAAAGAACCTTACAGTATCACAGTCTCCAGCAAACTCATGCCATTTCCTGAATTGTAAGAATTGATTACTTTATGGATGCTGAGCTGGCATAAAATTCACTATTTCTAATGCTTACCAAAGTACAAAACCTGTAAGAAAAACAAATCTTCAAATGTCTAAGAAAAATCATTGCAGCAATAGGGTTTTATGCACCACATAATTGTTCCACTCCAGGGGCTGCCCCCAGTTTCAAGGCCAAATAATTCCCATCAGTAGCAGCTGAATAAATACGCCACGAGCTAAAAATCTTGCTAAAGAACAACCTGCTCCACTCCCTGTAATTGCACTAGATTTGATAAGAGTAATAAAAACTTTATGAATGTTAAAGTGAGCAAGGTCTACTACAATGCCACAAATTGCCATTTTAATATTAATCACATTTGTATTTAATATTTTCTCCTATTGAGGCTTGCATAGGGTACTCTGTCACATGTACCTGGTGCTGAACACAGCTGACTGCTCATCACTGTTCCTGTGCAGCACCATTTCTGTGCCTCACTAATAAAAGCTAACAATATTGTAATGCTCCATTACAAATTTTCTTCTGTACACAGTAATTACACCTTACAATTCCATTTGTGAAGCTGGTTTTCTGTCAGGTCTTTGAGGATTAAAAAAAAAAAAAATTAAAAAAAGTGGCAGGGGGTGGCACAGAAGGAAGGTGGGATAGTGATGTTTGCTACTTTGCACCGGGGATCTATAAAGGACTCAAAATGCTCAAAAAGAACAGGGAAGGGAGGAAAGCCTGCAGGTATTCATGTCCATGTATATGGGATTTCCCTTTTCTTTTTTTCAGTATTGTTGGATTCCAGCTCTGGTATTTACTGAAGAGAGAGAGCTCTTTTCCTCCTGGTTGCTTAATTAACATGGCACAGTTGGCCCTGTGACTCTGTCAGAAGTGACACATGCATCCAAAGCGGAATGGGTGTCCTTGCTGCAAGGAATTCTATTTTTAAGCAGAAATGACTCATCAACTACTGGGGTGTCCCAAAAGCTACAATTTGTCAAGCTGTCAGGAGAAAAGGGAGGGGGGAAAAAAGCAAAAGAGGTCACATCTTTATTTGTATCTTAAAAGCAGAGGGGTAGGGCTGATTATACGTTTAACTCCACTCTAAAAAGCAATCTTCTATGCAAGCCATGTTTTGATAACAGCATTATGGTCTGGTATTTTTAAAACCTCAGCTGAGTTATCTCCTCTTCTAGATTATATAGATTTGGGAATTTGTCCAGTGCTAAGGAAGAACGCTTCTATCTCAGTGTGCACAACTAATCTGTCTCCAGGGAAAGAAAGCCTGGGACAAAATATTTGCAGATGCATTGTCAGATGCTTTGGGATGAAACAAAAAATGCAGACATTCATTTGGAAAGTGGGAAAAAAATAACGAAAGATTCTAAAATGTAAATCAATTATACACTGGTGGGGTTTTTGAAAGAATTTGAATTGTAATTTAAGAATATGTTCCCGCAGCAATACTGGAAACACATCAAGCAACATGGTATGAATTTATGAAAACAGAGAAGTGAAACTGAGCAGGCCATAAATGTGATTTATACAGTTTCCTTACACAAACTGACCTTCAAATTATTGTGTAGGTGGTGAAAACCAACACGGGGCAGGTTTCCTGAGAACTTGTTTGCAGTGAAAGTTACTAGAACCTAAGCTATTAAATCTAAACAAATAAATGTTAATCTAAATATTTTTAATCCATATTTCTTAAGTCAGATCCAAGTCATTATCCAAAAATGCATATGTAAGCATAACAGTGTCAATAAGCTTATTTTACTGATGCTCTAGAAATAGTAAATTATTATTCAGAGACAACAATAATTAGTAAATTGTACTTCATGCCAGCAAGCAAGCTTGGGCTTCAGATGCTGCATAACATGTAGTGATGCAACACAAATATAATTTTCAAAATAAATATAAATTTAAAAGACTAGCAAACCACAGGAATGAGAAATGGAGATGTTCTATTACAATCGGTTTTTACCCATAGTCATGGAAAGAATTTTTAAAAGGACATTGATTCAGGGGTTTTTAGAAAACAGACATAACTTTTAACACTCTGATTTCATTGGACTCAGAAACTTGAGTTCATGCAGAGATATGAATTGCATATGGTATCAAAACTAATGCAAGTTTTATGCAAGCAGGGCAGCAGAGGATAAGCTCCTGAACTTAAAATATCATTTACAAGTATGGTTTTCTAAACATGCCTGATTATGCCTGACATCTGCCTTCAGGTGAACCTCCAGGTGAAAGACCTTACTCTTGCACAAATCAAACTTTGAGATCCTGCCCTACAGAAGGTAATGGAATTTAGAGCAGATGGGACTAATCTTCCCCAAACAGAACTAGAAATCAATGAAGGCTGCCAGGAATCAACTAGAAGCAGCTGTCAATCTGTAGTTCTTTTTCAGCCTGATGTTTAACCTGATGCCTTTGGATTTCTCAGTAGACACAAGCAGAAGCAACTCATTGGGAAAGAAAGATGCAGTTTGACACACAGGAGGGTTGAATACCAGTGTTATTCAAATGTCCTTTAACAACAGGCTTGGAGAAAACCTGCCAGGTGGGACAAAGATCTGCTACAGCCTTTGTCAAGCCTTGCCCACTTGAAGGAGTTCAGGTATCCCACATGAAGCATAACAGCTTCATCTTGTGCTTCATGGGGGATACCAAAGTACCCCTGGGATACAAAACCAAACCACCCCTCAGCAGAGAGAAAAGAATTTGATTCACAAGCATTTTATAACATCCAAGTCCAAACATACATTTCTTACAAACAGCTCCAGAACAAGCAGCAAACTCACTTGCCATAAATGTCACTTGTCATAAAGTGTCAGAATGGACTTGGAACACAGTCGGAAGAAAAATACTTTTCTACCTCATGGTACTACATATTTGTTGCATTTGTTATCCATTTTTAGATAAGAAATAAAATGCTAGCATCTAACATGAAATTTTCAGAAACATTCCTGTATGTCTACACACAGAAAGATTTAAAACATCTACACCCTCCAGATTTAAAAAAAAAAAGCAAAAACAAAAACCAAAACATTCACAGACCAGTCACACTAAATGACCAAAGTGTTATCTAAGTAATTGTGGCTTTGAACTGTAAAGCAACACGTTAGGAAAAAAAGTCTGCCCTGAGCTAGGATCATACATCTTCTCTGGGCTTGGATCCATATGTCTTCTGAGTGTCTCTGAGTTTATAATAATATCAGCAATGAAGTTACAAAAGATGAAGGTTTTAAATGCTCACTTTTTCTCCATGGCAGTTTTTGGCAAAAAAATATTCCTGTAAGATTGAAATTGTATAGACACACTTGACGTTCTTGCCAGCTTAGCTATTCAGAGCAAAAATGTGGTCCTAATTTCCATCTAGCTTTCCAGGCCACATAGTTAGCTTTACATTGCAGAAGACACAATAATCAGATATTCCAACATCCTACCAACCAAATCATCACCAAGTATAACTTTCACAAGCCAAATACCAGTGATGCAGGAAATTCCAGGATCATCCTTTGATTCTCTTTTTGAATATTTCCCCACTGTCACAGCTATCAAACTTTTCTTAAGTTCCAAACTAAATCTGCAGTTGCAAATTATATAGATTTTATCATTTCTCCATGAAATGACCTATGAGTACCATTCCACTTCCCTACTGGAACACTACCATGTCTGCCCTCCCTATTCAACAGGGTGTGACATCTTAGTGTAAAATCCTGCTTCTTTGAAAAAGCCTTGTAATATAAATATAGCTAACAAGTTACTCAAATTAGACAATACCTAAGTCAGACCTCCATTTCTGATTAATTTCCCCCATTCATTCTTCAAAGAGAGAAACTTGAAAGAGCAGCACAGCATGTCTTACTCTCCTAAAAAGTGTTGTCCTAAAAATGTGCCAGTGGTACAGATTTTTGCCTAGACTGAAATCAGATTTCTGCCAATTAACTAGAAACTGGAGAAGGAAAAACTAAAGACCAAATGTTTAAAAAAAACAGTACATTCCACTTAACCCTTAAAAAAGAAGGATCTGATTCCTGAAATACAGTACTCTCATCTAGGAGATGACAAGAATTTAAACCATATAAGAATTTGCTTACGAAAAAGTGAGGACTTAGCTATTTAATGATCGAGCTCTTAAGCCTGCTATGTTCAGTACAAACACATTAATTTAAGTGACAGATATTTACTTAAAGGCCTATCTAGCAACATTTTCATACAAATAAAGTCAGTAAATACCACTACACGTACAAAGTTTTGCTATTTCAGATTACTGACTTATTTGTAGAACAATAAAATTATACAAACTTGAACTTCAGTGATTCCTTAGCATGGCATGCAACTGGCTGCAGCTGGATAAGCAGCTTTGCAGAAAATGACCTGAGTCAAGAAGTTCACTCTAAGCCACCCATGGGCTCCTGCAGTAAAGGAGGTCAGCAGCACTTTCCAGGCTGCTTTAGGAAATGTGTCTCCAGCACAAAGACACAGGGGAGCGAGACCAGTGAAAGGCACAAAGATGTTAAAGAATTGGAGCCCTGTCATATGAGGAGGGCTGAGAGGCTCTTCTGTCTGAAAAAGGCTCAAATAATCTTACCAACACCTATAAACACTAGAAGGAGCCTCCTTCAGGTATTAAGAAAAGAGAGTCAAATTCCACTCAATGGTACTCAGTGGCAGTTACTGGGATCTTTTACAAGGCCCAACACTTCAGACAAGTAATCCCACTGGAATTTATCTCATCATCAAGGTTGTGCATTACAATTACTAAGAATTTCTGTAGAACACCAAGGGATAAAAACAATACCCGAAAATTTCCCCAGAGCTTGATTTGCCAATTATTATGAAAGAACTCTATTTTTGTTTGCCATTTTATCATTCAGAATGTTGCTCATTTAATTCATTTGCAACATTTTCATTATTTAGCAAACACAAACTACTGGCATTGATTAACAGAAACTTCATTACAGTGGTTTGTCTAGAGAACTCAGAATATTTCCATATTGCCTAACCAGAGACTCTGTACCATGAGCAAAAATCAGTGTAATCCAATGTATTTCATTAACGTGATAAACAGATACAGAGTAATTTCCTTTATTCATTATTATAATCTCCTAAATAGATTGGAGGAGTTATTCAGGTAGTGTTATACAAATTTTATCTGCAAATAATTTGCCAAACTCAAGCTCTCTGAACATGTCAGAGAATGAATGCAAACACTGAGCTAAGCGACTGATAGTACATAAATCATGCATCTAATTTTTCAGTATGCCTCACTACATCCAGATTTTTTTAATAATTCAAGACAATACACAGTTGGCGGTTAAGGGACAATGTCTAACAACAAAACTAGGAGACATATAATCATACCTAATCCCTTTGTCCTAGAGAAGCAAGTGCATAGCAACACATGGACAATCATTACCAGGTGGTTTTTCCCCTCCACTGTGGCCTGTTTCTTTTGGTTTTTGCCTTATAATAATCATATCACTGCTGTTGCTGGATTTGACTCATAATTAACACCATCTGTGCCTAACAAAGACCTTCAATCCTCCTGGAATTCAGCTGCCTGCAGAGGCCATGCATTGAGCTGCTCACCCACCTGGCTTCCACTGCAGCATGCTAATGAGAGCAATGTATCTTAGCTATGGACACTTTCCCAGGAACATTTGCAGAGCAGTGAAGAAAATTAAAGTTCATTGTCACAACTAAGGCGGCTTTCTTCTGGAAATAACTTTTCAATTAAAGCAATAATGGTGTACACTCAGCACCGACTACAAGCACAGTAAAGATAAAATTAAAATACTTATGACCAAAAATCTTATTTAATGATGTATCAGTTTAAAGGGTATGGACTGAGGCTTTGAACACAAACTTTGTGATTTGCTGAGAATCAGCAGTAGGAACAACTGAAGTTACAATTCTGTTATAATATTAAAACCCATGTTACTTCAAAATAAATACTTACAAGAAATTCACTTATATATTTAAGCTAAATTTTCTTTGAATCAGAAAATTACACCTATCACTCCATTTGACAAGTGAGCAGTTAATATAACTAAGGGGAATTTAAAGTTTCTTTTTCCCTTTTTAGGTAAAAAATAGGCAAAGAGAACACATATAAACTGGATTTCCTTCAGCATGGAACAAAATTTATCAGCTCACAGAAACTGATGCAGTGCTAACAAAATTAAAATTGGCAAAATATTAAAATTTTACAATGCCACCAGCTGCAAGGTACTGTGGTAAACTCCCCTCACAAGAATGCAGGGAATAATACTGTTTTAATCTACTTGCCAAGACACAGACCATTGAAGTTTTAGCAATTTCAGCAATGGTAAACATAATCTAACAGCATTTCCTTGAACCAGATCCCAGAATTTTAAGTCAACTTCTATATCTCTTAGTCATGCATCACAAAAAAGAAAAAAAAAAAAAAATATATATATATATATATAAATAATTCTACTGTGTACTTAGCATGAAGAAATGCTCCTGTAGCCACTTAGTGGGGATTAACGAGTGTACTAAGGCAAACTTTATAAACATAATTAAAATACTTTTGCATGAGTAGATTTCACTATAAGCATGAAGGCTTGAAGCAAAGTTTAGTACAATTGAAGTCCTACTTACTTAACTCCTCAAATATGAAGACTGAAAGGCTATGTAAAATCTGCGCACACCCAAAGTACTGGTAAATACATTACTTGGGAGTACAGAACCATGAACTGCACAGGATGTCCTCAGCAAAATGGTACAGCATAGCCCTAAACTGCTTACTTGAGAAAAAAAAGAATCAATATTTTACTTTTCTATGCCTTGCAAATTGAAAAGAGATAATACATTCAGAAAAACAAATTGTAACCTTAAAGCTATAATAAAATCAAAGCTCAAACTGAGCTTTTTCTATTAACTGATTTTTGATCCTATTAGACTCATCTTCATCTTTTTTTATACATCAGGCCAATGAGATCCACTTAAAATTCAGATGTAGCATTGTTGATTTACAAATTAATTTAAAATTGCTGTTTCCTTGAAGGGCCACGAAACTGAGAAGGAATCATCAAAAATGTTCTACAGATTATTCCAGTTACTGTGGAAAAGCTTAAGGACTTGTAATGAAAATGAGATTGGTATCTAAAACCACTTGATTGTTTATGTTTACACAGACTTACTGAACTATTCAGATAAACCTTATACCTCATACATGTCTGTAAAAGGGGTAACACAGACTACACAAATGAAAAAGATGTGAATTCTCCTGGGCAGTAACACTGTATCTGTAATAAATTTGAATGAATCACCAGGCTTGCAGGATTTTTGTAGAAGATTTTGCTGAGCAAAACCAAATGTCTCTCAAAAGACAAAACACAGAAGCAGTAGCAAACAAGCAGGAAAGCCAAACACAGTACACTATCACAACTTAGCCTCAAATGTTCCCACAAGAGAATTCATAAGGACTTGAAACACAGTGCTGCTTTCAGGAGAAAAAAAAAATTCTAGTAAGACTTGCCAAGAGAATTTGCTAATGACACTTTTCTCATGGTGCTGTCACACAGGAAACTTTTCAAAAAAAATATATAGATTTCCAATGCATCCTTCCTTCCTAATTTATTCTCATGCAATGGCAAGAAACCAGCATGAATCCTCCAAAACAAGAAAATCAGACTTTTCACGTTGCAATGTTTTGGTAAGTAAGTTCTAGTATAGTATCTCTGACATGTTTCCAGCTAAATTGCTGCTGAACAAGTAGACAAAAATCACCTAGATTGGAATCATGAAGTCTAACTCTTAGCATAGTTAAAACAGACTTGCTTCACCCTAACTGCAGCACGAGTTAAATGTTGGCTGAAAACCAAGAGAAATGGCCCATTAAAACACTTGTTGATCAGGCAATCAATAAGCTGGTAGTAGTACTTGGATTGGGTGGCCCAAAGAAAGCTCAAGTCTCCCATATTGTCAGCTTTGTTCTTCTTGAGGAAAACAGTCAAAGACTCAAAAATGCAGTGCCAAAAAATTCATTATATATTCCACTAGTTTCACAAAAACCAATCAACCTGACAAACAGCTGTAGTTGATCTGAAATCGAAACATAAGTAAAAACAGGTTTTTATCTATTCCACATTTTTGACCTGGAAATATCAGGTATCTAGAAGTTTTGCCACTCTGCTTTAAAAAATTTTGCAGAAGTCTTCAGAAAGGGACCACTTTACATACTTCAGTGGTGACATATTAAGGGAAAACTGCTAAAATTAACAGAAACACTCATTGCAATATTAAGAAGGAAAACCAATTGTCCTCACTCCAAGGGAGCTCAAGACAGAACTTGAGTTTTCCCACCACGTCTCCTCCCCACAAAGAAAACCTCTGTTTTAGTTATTTGCATTATACTTGACACATCTACGGCTTCAAACTCGCACAACACAGAGCTGGCATCCACATACCCAAGAACGTCTTTTGCTGGTGCCACCACATCCTAAATACCAGGATGTACAGATGTCAGCAGTGGAATGTCTGATTTCCTGAGTCACAGAATGACTGGTTTAGAACATTACTACTACCATTACAGACACTAGGCAGGCTCACATGGACTGACTCTGGCGTACAATCTTAACAGCTGCAGAAATGGAAAGCCTTAAACTAGCTCAGAGAAAGCACAAGCATGTCATCATAGAACTTTAAATTGCTATTGATTCCTCAGAATATCACTCTCCCAAAAGAGCTGTATTCAAGGAAGAATATTTTTTAAGTCCCTTTTTATTCATTTATTCTGTGTTAGGCTACCAGTGTGCCTGTTACAACACTGACAGTGCCCAGCTCGATGTGAACACAAGGGTGGAGTACGAACAGTATCAGAATATGGTCTGAGATATCTTGTTTGTATCAAACCACCACCCAGTCTGATGAAATTTTCTTCTGCCTGGCCAAAACGAGACCACTGTATGATAACATCAGAGTAAACATAAAAAATACTGAGATGCTTTGCAGAGCATTAGTAGTTCACCTTATCTTGGTAGAAACCTATCACGCTCAGAAGCTGGAAACACAGAGATGCTCATACTGTCTAATGCATGCAGAGGTTTCCAGAAGTATTCTTGTCAGTTTCCCCAGATGCTTTTTCCTCCTCCAAACTGCAACTTTCTTACAAATATTTTTAGCCTGCATTTCTTATCCTAGTCTTGATTTTGAAAGAAAGATTCTACACATGTGTAATGAATATAAAAACTATAATTTTGCAAGAGTATGTATAATCTAACTACACAAAAGTAGTTTTCCTCTCCATTCTACAGATCCAATGTGACTGTGTTCAATTCAGTTTATGTAATATTTTTTTCCCTTCCTTGAGTTATTTTTGTAGAACCTTTGCTATTATAGAGTTCTTTGCACTCAGGCGATGAGACCAAGCACTGATTTGAAGTAGATGAATGGAGAAATTCAGAGATGTATAATTGCTGCAGGAAAGGAGAGAAAGGAAAATGTACTCAAATACTCACTTTGATGAATCTATGAAGTATATTACAAGAGCACCAATACTAAGAGCGAAGACTAAGACAACCTACAAAAGAAAAGAAAAGAGTAATTATTTAACACCATTAACCATTAATTCTTTTACATGGAAAAACAAAAAAAAAAAAAGACAACAAAAATAAATCATAAGCTACTTTAATTTCAGCTCTTATTTTCTTTAGGAAATTAGACTTACTTGAGCTTCAAACATTATATATCATCAAAGAATGCTTTCTTGCATTACAAAGAGACAAAAATCTGGCTTTACCAGACCTCTTCGTCAGGATTGCTCATTGGTACATAAACCAAGAGTGACCAAACTTCCATTTATATACATGGATGTGAAAACCACAGGAAAACTGTAAGAATGCACTCATGTCCATAGAGATTACAGAGAACTGTCAAACAGTTTAAAGCAAAACTTGATGCAGCACATGATAAAAGTTTTGTTGACAGTCTTAACATTTAAAGCTACAGATGAGTACTGGAATAAAACCATCTTGATTCAATACAGGCTTCAGACTTCTTTCTGAAGCTGCTGTATTATGAACAAGCCTGAGTGAGGATCACAGTGCAAGGAGGGGACACACAAAGTTTTCATTCTAAGTAGACTTTCTGAAACAGTGTAGACATCCCTCTGCTCCCAGCTGTCACTCAGTGCTGTAAAGGCAGCATCTGAAGCAAGGTATAATAATTATTACATAAGCAAACTCTGAAGTCCTGCATGGCCAATATCAAACATGTACATATCTTCCAATAAAACAGTCATTAATGTATGAATGTTACATCATTAATACTAATTGTTAAAATAACTATTCAACTGAAAGCTTAAATGATTTTTCACTACTTTTATATCCTGCTGACCATAATGTTTTTTACTTTGTGAATTTCTGAAAAAGAGTACTTTGCCTGAGTACAATATCTGTTGTCTTGTCTGATGCATTATCACCTGAACCAGTGAGAACTGTCCATCAAATTCAAGAATCAAAGCATGAAATGCATTGAAACAACATTTTTACTACCTAAGTCTAATCTATTTGCGTTAACATCTAGAGTTTAAATCTTCTTTCATTGTGTACAGGTGTTGCAAGGTGAAATAAGCTATTAAATGCATATCAACTGGTAGTAGTCTCACCATCACAAGAAATTATAGTGGTGAATCGAACATGTGGATTGTTATCTGACAATATATCCCAAATTATGATTAGCAGCAATCCTAAGGCCCATTTTTCTCTGAATTAGGATAGTGGGAATCACATTATTATGCATACTCTGCCCTACCTGTTGGAATATTCCAAGATAGATACAAACACGGTTTCAATCTGAATCAAATCTGCTCCATAATTTATTATCAATCCATTTCAAGTGAAGTCTGATTTTTTTTAAAAACAAAATTTTAAAGAGTGCTGAGTGTTCTGAGAACACAGAGCTTACAATTTTGGCAAAAAATTTGCTTTTCCCAAACCAGTTTTAAACACAGCTATTCACTTTCAAATAATTTAAAGTCAAGTATTAGTGGTAATGTTTTACCCTGCATTCTGTGGAATCATTTCTATAGTAACAGCATCCTCAAAGCCGCTATTAAATATAGGTATCTCTTAAAAAAAAAAAGAAAGAAAGAAAACAGCAATAAAGAAACAATAAAAAGCAAACAATCTATAAATAACAGAAGAAAGAAAAGAAAAAAAAAAAACAACCCCAAAAAAGCCACAGGACAAAAGAGATTTACCCTACAGCAGGAGTCTTGGGTTGCAGAATGCTGAGATGGCCACTTAATGCTGGAAATGAAATTTTAAAAACTAAGATTGTAATCCATTTGGGACTCTATAAATACTCTTCTTATTCATTCAAGTTTCACAAAGCACACAAGGGCTTTGTAAAACTTTTATTTTCCTTTTCACATAGCAAGTCCTGAGTTATGACTTTCAGTCATTGCCTCTGACCCAAAGGAGTCCTGTAGAGCAAACCCAGCAAAACACTGTATCAGCCTTACATTTCAGTTATAGCCAATCCTTTGCTAATCATCACTGTGCTGCCTAAATCTTATAGAGATTCTGGGTTAGACCTTCCAAAACACTTAAGGCTTTCAGGTCTTCTGGGATAGTCCATGTAACTGCCACTAAAATGCAAATATATATATATATATATATATATATATATTTATATACACCCCTGATTTTAAATCAAGGCTTATTTTCTCTTCTATTGCCTTGAAACACATACCTAACATGATACATAATGTCTCAACAAACCATAGAAAGGGTATCAGAAGAGAATGGAACATGAAATCCCATTCTATTTACCTGCTAGCAGAGAAACACATTTTTCCTTTGCTAAGTGACAGGGGACTTGAGCTGAAATTGAAACCATCAAGTGTGTGGGAAAAGCAGAGCCTGAACCAATCAGGTTAAAGTCATAATAAAATAAATTTTTAAAAAAAGAAATAGATTTTAACAAACCCCAAACTCTTGTATGCTATATGATAATGTCCCAGATGTAAGTTTTTTGTATTCCCATTTAAAGAATGTGGAGGGTAAGCTGGTTATCCAGACCCAGGATGACAATTACTGAGTTTGCTCTAGTGTTCCCTAGATTGCCAGGGAAGATAATAACTGTTTTAGAGACCTTACTAGGCTAGAGGGGTGTCACAAACATAGACCCATACCCCAAAGTCACAGCAACTCAAATCTGAGGGAGGGAAAAGCACACAATTATGTGAATTACTGCCTTTCTTGTTAACTAGGCCATGGCAAGAAGTTTGCTTCCTTTGTTTATTATTTCAACGTGTTTGCCAAAACATTGCAATTGCTACACATCTATTATAACCCTCTGTACAGAAGGAAAGAATCCTTTAATTTATAATAGCTTGCTGTTTGTATAAGATTGAGAAATGTGAACTCATTTGCTAACAGCTATACTGACTAAGCACTTACTAACAAATTAAAAATAAACACCAATCTGATTAAAGAAAAGAGGGGGAAATACATGGAATACTTGCTGCATATCTCTAAATCTATCATAAAAAAAGGAACAGAAAAATCCAGCCCCAGATTTCAACAAAAATGAAGAGTGCCTTTTTATGGCAAGAGTCAGAGAAGCTGCAGATAAAATTCATCTAAGGAAAACTAGAAATGTTTTGACTGATTCTAAGATGTTCTAGAAGAGCTTTGACTGCAGTCAAAATTTAGACATTCATAATAAATACGAAAAGAAAAAAGAGAAAGAAAAAAAGGGGAGTTTTGATAAGGGTGTAACGGCATAATAATACTGCAGGCAAGCACCAACTCCGAGAAACGCTGTCCCAAATAGGCTCAGGCCCCAGCCCATGTAACAAAGGGATAATCCAAGGGGTGGCACTGTTCCCCCTACAACTCCAAAACTGCACTATTGAAGAAAAAGGGGAAAGCAAGAAGGCTGGTTCATTAGACAGGAGGGCTACAGTTGTTAATGAAGAGACTCCAGAGCAGGAACTTCAGACTCTCATACCCTGTAACACCTGAACGTCCTGTGAAAGTTGAAACAGAACTCTTTGAAGTTTCAAAGGCAAATTCGTGCTTATACAAGATTAAATTATCCAAACATAATTAATACAAAATAGCATAGAACTCAAGAGGCAAAGCAGAAAATCAAAAAGGAATAATCATCTCTTTTTATTTTCCTCCAAAATTAAATATGAAAATAGGATGTATGCAGTGAAAAAAAAAAAAAAAAACTTTCAGAAATCTGTAACCCCTAACACCTTGGAGCATCAGAGAGTTCTTATTTTTTCTGACAACAATCTCTTTTGTACTCTTCTTCAAAAATGTTTCTTTCAAACTCTTGTTCTATGGTTAAATTATTCTACCCAAAAGCCACTGTAGTCCTTAGAATATAGTAGCTTTTTAGTTACTAATATTTTTTGAAATTTACTTGGTTTGCATTTCTATATTCACACAGTAAAATCTCTTAATAAGATACTCAGTTTTATCAGCTATGATTTTAAAATAAAATTTCATTTGTTTTTATATTCATAATTAGTTATGGAGAACAATAATTAATTCCTGTATACATAAAGCTAAAGCCTCAATGATCCATCAAACTTTTGTTACAAATGTCTGCACTACTAAGATGTGAATAGCCTGATGTTTTGATCTAACTTGGATGAAAATTCTCATACCTTAAATATAAACCCCAAATGTCCTTTAACCATCAAATAAGAAATCAATTGTAGTTCTTTTATAGACAGAATTTGCTTCTCCAGATTTGTTAGGAATGAAAACCATAAAAATCTAAGGATCCACCTGCTTCAAGTTACATTTCAGAAGTTATCAATTCCTTCTAGCTTGGCAATCCCAGCATTACTTTGTAGACTCTAGGAGATGCACCCACATCTCTGCAATTTAACAAAAGTAAGACCTTCTTGACCATAGAAGATGCAGAGTATCTTACCTAAAATTGCCAACTCTTAGTAACTGAGTTAACTTAATTGCTAACTTAGATACTTAATTGCTAACTCTGAGTTACTAAATCTTCATTTTGAGCTTGAAGCAACTAAAACACTAAATCCAAATTTTGCAATTTTTATAGCCACATTAAAAACTTTTCAGAAACCTAGACTTGAAAATCTTTTACAAGATTTTACATGCAAGTCATTTCCTTTCAGTGACATTTTACGATTTTTTTTTTGTTTACTGCTATTACACAAAAAGGAGTTAACTAAAAAGTTCATCAGGTATTAAATTTTACAGTAACTAATTTAGTCATCAGCACACAATAAAAACAGTACTGTAAATTTGGCAGCATTACAAGATTTTTTGCTATATAAATTTTCCCCTTCAGCAAAGCTCATATAGGCTTACATTTTCCAAGACAAGTCTGAGTTTATCCAAAAGAGGAGGTGAAGGGGAGTGAGAAATGATTACCTGATAAACCAGTGGGCAGTAAATTCTCCGTAAACTTCTGTCAGAAAATTCATAGCAAGGATTTAATTTTAAAACCAAAAGGCATCAAAGTAGTCCAGCAAGAGCTCTGATTGATGACCGTGAGTAATCAGAAGTCTTGGTTATTGTCCTTAGTCCTACCATTCCTGTGATGTGTGACAAGCACATTACTCGACCTCTCCAGGCTCTCAATTCTCCCTCTTGCTTGGGTTTGGCAGGAATACTCCATATCAACTCATCAGGGCACCCACTCCCTTCACTGCAGGTGTTTGCAGGGGATCTTGCACAGCTGAGAGCTCTCCTGAGGCCACAGCAACCAGCAAGACCCCAAACAGGACATGGCATCAGAGGCAGCAGCACTGCCTATGACAGCAAAGGGGGTTTGTGCATTAAAGGCTTTTATTTAAGTAGAAAGGTGTCAGTAACTCTATGATAAACTTCTTGCCAATTTTTCTGGAACTATACTTTTGGTACCACTAAGTCACTACCCAGTATAATAAGGTTTTAATTTATTACTAAAACTAAAATTCTGTACTTATGGTAAATACATCTTTAAAAATACAGTTCATATGTAATGCATCTCTTTTTACAGACTTGAATAATATTGATAAGAAATATAGAAACAACATTATTTCTGGGACAGAAAACAGATAAGAGCAAACAGAAAAGAGTTACCAAAAAAAAAAATTCACACATATTTAGTTCCCAAATATCTAATTTATGCATCAGAGCAGTAATTTGGGAATATCTGAAAGGTACAAGTAAAAGCCATGGTAAAGGCCTGAATCACTGTGAGCTTGCCTAACTACTCATGACTGTAGTAAGTAACTGATGTAATAAGTCATGGGGAATAGAATATGAAACATCTCTGAATGAAACCATACTAAAGAGAATTAGCAAATTCAGTCTCCCTGCCACAAGCTCTGTTTTCTTCTCTCTCCAATAAAAGATTCAGCTTTCTTGCATAGACTTGAACAGACTACATCTCATTTGGGCAGACTGCTTTTTATAAGGAATGCTGTGAAATCAAAATTAAGGAATTATTAGAGTACACATCAGAAACAGAAATAAATTAAAAAAAAACAAAAACAAAAATTAAACAAATAAACAAAAAAAGTACCTCTATATACTTTGCCACACACAGTTTCAATATGATTTGAGGAAAGATTTTCAAAAAGCATTTTTGCTGTCATCTGTTCTGTACATGCTTCAATATATGTTAATATTTCAGCTTCACTTTGCTTTCTTGATACAGATTGGGGTTTTTCTCAACTTTCTACTGACATATTGACAATAAAATTAAAACTTCTGTTAAATCTATAAATGTGAAAAGACTGAGATTTCCTAATTAGTGAAAAAATACAAGACAAAAAGTCCCATCTGTTAATGGTGCTCTGTAGCTTGAAGTTAATGAGGTTTGCTGGGAAAGTGCCTGGCAATATGACCAATTAAAATACATGCAACTTTTCCAATTCAGTATCATTAGTCAAAAAATAGCAGTACCTTCTATCAAAATGTGCCACTTTCTGGAGCTAAGTGGATGGAATTGTATGTCTGTAAATATCTGCATATTTGAGGGGCTTTTCTGCTCCCCAACCTAAAAGGCTCTTCTTCCTGATTACCTAGCAGTCACCTAATTAAGATCAAATTCACTCTTTGTACATTGGTAGAAGAATAGTTCTCACAGTGGATGTGTGGCTGGGTCTACATCCATGCTGAGCAAAAGTGTTTTGTTGGTGACCATCACCTGCCCTACTGGGGATGTCGATGCTCTCCTTTCCAAGCTCCTCACTGTCTCACTGCAGATAAAGGCTGCCAATAATCCTACTTGTGTCAGGCATGTTATTTTAGAGACACCAGTGATGAACTGTCAATCAGATCCTGCAAAAATTAAACCAACCAGCTCAACTGCAGAACTGTACAAAGGCCAAAGAACTCAGGGAAGGGTCCCCTGTCAAACCCTGCACTGCACCAGAGCAGCTCTTATACTGGTGGCTGATAATACAAGACATAAAACTAAGAATAGAGGTAAAAATACCAGAGAAGAATAATACAATAGGGTAAACAAAATGCTGTGTCTTTAAAATGCTAAAATCAGAAAGATGTCTCTGAAGTAAATGGCTTAAGGTAAGGAAACCACTCAAACAAGATCTCAAGAAAAAATGCAGTCCCAAATGTGGACCTTCTGAGAATTTAGGCCTCTCCCTCCAATACACAGTGCATTTGTACAATATTATACATATTAACAGTACTGGTAAAGGGAGCTCAAGCTTTACTGCCATGCCATAAGAAATTACTGAAAGGAAGTACATTTCTTTGTGAATGAATCATTTTAAGGATGACATTTAATGAAATTATTTACCTTATACATTCAAAATTAATACTAGATTGTATGGCAGACAAAAGGAATCCTCACATTCCTCAGTTATTTTGACATTAGTCTGACATGCAACCTACACAACAGACAGTCATGCCAATAAATGTTCAAAGAAGAAATAGAGAAAGAGGTTACTCCTCCTTACTAAGGTTTTATAATTGAATAAATTGGTAAATTTTCAGATTTTGTGTTACTCGGATTTCCTGCTACTATTTCTCAAATTTCAAAGAGCTGAACTCCATAAACACAGCAACAAGTAACTTCCCATTTGAACTCTTTAGGTTCTCAGTCACCAGAACTCACACATACAGCAAAGGTAGATACAGCTGTGCACATATTTGGCTTCAGTAAAGCCTAGTAAATTTTCATTCAAGAAAAAGACTGAATCAAGAATGCTGAAATCATTCAACACACAACAGAGCATTTGAATGCTTGTCAAAGAATGTACTTTAAAACATTAAAGACTCACTGCTAAATGCATCTGACAGGCTGCAAAAGGAGTTTGCTGCTGCAGTACTAACATCACAGCTCTCATCTTCCATGTACCATTACCTAATGTGGGTTTTCTCTTAAACCTTTTATAATATAATATAATAAATGTAATTTAGCACTTCCATTTCCAGACCAAACATAGAGTATAACAATTTCTAATACTTGCAAATACATTGGTCAACTTCTACTGTAAGTCTAGAAAAATCCATAACTGTTTCATAGACTTCTAAAGGGAGGTAGCCATCAACATGACTTTTTGAATAGGGACCACTAAACCTTCAGCCATTCACATGAGGATTTTCAGGAGCTCACTGCTCCTCAAGTCATGTTCTCTGCTCAGCAATTTGGCACAGCTTAATGTCAACTATATCAGAAGCTTTCTGTGACAATTAACAGGGATATCAAACACAGGACCATGAATGAGGAAAATGAGCAAAAGGAAACTACATCATGTAGGGGGAAAGTTGGTGATAGAGCTAAAGAGCACAGTATTTTTGAAAGTCACCTTTTTAAGCATCTTTTTCTTCCTTTTTCTCTGCCATTGTTTGTCCTTCATTCATTTTGCCAAATTTGATCACTTTGACTGATAGCTACAGGAAAATCTCTCTCAAACCAATCTGTTTAGAAGATGAAAAAAATTGACTTTTTTATCACTAGGAATAAATCTAAGCCTAATTAATCATCCAGCTATACATGAGAATTTGTGAATACAAAAAGCTGCTTTTAATTAGTGTACAAAATAAAACTATAGAGTGCAAGTCTGAGCATTGTAAATTGTAGCACTCACTAAATTTTAGTCATTTTAGTAATTTAGTCTGAAGAAGTCTGATAGTTACAAACAAAGGCATAAACCTCAATAATTTTACAGAGGCTATGTCAAAACATAATTCTTATCAGACCTCTCAATTTCGGACAGCAACAAAAAAAGAGACAATGTGAGCTCTTGAGGTTTTTAGACTAATTTGAACTGAAAAGGCTGCCAATTAATTATTTGATACAGTCATTGATCATGAGATGTGAGTTCTCCAAATAATTAAAAAATAAAATTTAGCAATTTCAAGGGAGCAGGTAAACCTAAAGTAGACTGTTCAGGGTTGTGGTGATCTTAGTTTATGGGTAAGCATTCACTCACATTAAGAAAGCCAGTTTCAGTGGGCTTTGAAATAACATGGAACAAAAGTTCATACAGGTGTTTCTGCAACTTGAAAAAACATGAATACATATTTTCCTTTTATGTTAGGTAAAATCTGCATAAGCATAACTATATGCTTTTGTAGGTCAAATCTTGATTCACAAGACTGCACTGATATGCAGACCTTGATATTTCAGAGAAAGACAAGGAGGCCTTTGATGCCATCAATTACAGGCACTGGTGATTTCCATACTGTAATTGTCAAGGTGATGGCATGTTGTGAATATTGTTAATCTGGAATTATGATTCAATACTATCTACCAAATTATAGGAAATTTACATGAGGTATGAAATTAAATCAGTGATTTGCAACTATCACTAAAGACCAATGCAGAAAACAAACAATGCAGCAAGCAAAAGTAAAAGCTATTTTACACAACAAACCTTTTCTTGCAGTGAATGTTTTTTCGCAGTAGTAGGATGGAAAGACTAGTTTCTCTGTTAGGATGCAAAGACTGATTTATTCATCCAACCTGCTCCCTGCAATTTTTGTTTTGCTATGTAGTTATAATTTTAAAACTGCAAGCTTTATTGAGAATCTTTTTCTATATGTCCAAAGACTTGCATCTTTATTTTTCATGCAGACACCATTTTGAGGCTAGAGACCTAGGAAATTGCCTACTATCCCACCTGCTTTATAGGGTCCTTTATAAAGGTGTAAGAATGAAAGGCCACCAAGTTCATTATGATGTGGTCTTATTCACAGGCATAAAAGAGGGTGGAGAATGAGGAACATCCAACTTCAGCTTATATTCTGTTTCATAAATGTCAGCTGGTACATAATTTTTCCCCTTTTCTGCATGCTTGCTTCAGCCTAGCTATAGTCTCTTTCCAAGGCACTTCTGAAAACCACCAAAAAAACCAAAATTTGCAAAACTACCAGGCAATCACACACTTGTCATGGTAAATAAGATTTATAAGATATATTCTTACAACTCCATGTCTTTATGTTAATATGCAGTTTTAGTTGACATTTTAACAACATTAAAGAATGGGTAGAAGTTGAAAGTACATAATGGATTTGAAGGTTTTTTTAAGTGTTGCAAAAAAAATATATATATTTTTCATGAACTATAAAAAACGTCCTGGAGCAAACCTTGTGAAAGACAAAGTGGATTTCTCTGAATAAGTACTGCAGAACCTGGCTGAGATTCCTGTAAGGTAAATTATGCCATTGAAGTGTAAACCCTTTTCTTTTTTCTTTTAATGTGCTTTCCTGCCCTGCCCCTGAAACTCTACTTACTATTGAGCTCCTACAGAGATTCAGTCCAATGTTGCTTTATTCAAAAAACATTTTATTTTAAAATAGGTCACTTCTCTAGAATCTATTCTTAAACAGAAAGTTTGAAAAGGAGATGTCAATGAAATTACCTTTTTAGCACATCTTTATCTGTAACAACAGTTTAAGTCTTTAGCTTGGGTAAGGAAGTTTCTCTGTCCCAGCTGTGGGCCCAGCTGCTTTCCTCCACTGCGCTACATCCACTTCTCTGATGCTCAGCCTCCCCTAAAGACACTGTTCTTGTCTAGTAAAGGAAAAGTTGGCAGGTAAAAGAGAAAGACCATCAGGGTGAGTGAGTGGTCTATTTTGGTTTCCTATCAAACCAAAATCTCATCAATTGGGTTTTGTCAATGACCTCCTCCCTCCTCTGAACCACTTCACTGCACTTACAGCCCCACACACAGGACCAAAAAGTGAGCAAAAACAAGAAAATTATTATAAGTAGTCCAGTGACACTTAAAAAATGGCAATAACACTTGAAAAGTGTTTATACCAAATCTGAAAATGAGAAATATTTATACTGCAGTGATGACACTGCACAAGAAGGAAGACTATCAAGTCCTAATGCTAACAAATAATTTGTTTTCTCAACAGCTTGGCTGACATGCTTCCT
This sequence comes from Melospiza georgiana, assembly GCF_028018845.1. Taxonomy (NCBI): domain Eukaryota; kingdom Metazoa; phylum Chordata; class Aves; order Passeriformes; family Passerellidae; genus Melospiza; species Melospiza georgiana. The sequence continues at coordinate 14,816,893 of NC_080437.1, read as the reverse complement.
TTCTGACTCTCAGGCAGAGCTGGAAGACAGAGCTTTCAGCATTCGTAATTTCAAACACTATGTTAAAATTCCATTTTGCTGATTGCCTGAAACCCCAGAATGCCTCTCTGATCAATCTTACAACAAAGACCCATGTAAAAGTGTGCCAAGGCAGACTGCTGACTCTGAAAGGGAGTCCATGTACTGATTCATTAACGCCACTGCCAGCAGCACTGACGCATTCCTTGGAGATATCTTGCTCAAGCAGTTTCTCAAGCCATAGTTTAGTTTCTTATCATGGTTACAGGTGTATTAGACACCAGGAAGACCAAGCACACAGTCATGTGCTTACAGCCCTGAAATTAAAGCTGCAGCTCTCTCTTAACTATAAGAACTAGAGTAGGACGTCACTAGTGACAAGATCATGGGGCAGGGCTACTCCACAACATAAAACATGGGCGTGAGGAAAGGCTGCTGTGGATGAAGAGAGACTTTGCTAGAACAGGTGACACTGATTTCGCACACTCTGCCACAGAGAGTCTAAGGTATAAGCTGCTCAATAACCAAACAAACTGTCTTATTTTTGACCAGTTCTTGAGTGAATTAGAAGCAAATGACCACTGCACTGAATAAATAGAGCACCTGTTTGTTGTGGTTCGTGTTTATTGTTAAATGGTCCATTCTATTATCCCCCCCACTTTCTAAAAACGGAGCAAGATTTTAATATGAATCATCTTCCACCTCAATATTCTTGACACTAAAAAACGTTTGGTCAAGTTATTACCTCATCACTTTTTAAAATCAAGTATTTAACATCAATGAGTCAGTTATTAAATAGTTCTCATTTTGTCCAGGAGCTTTTAAACTCTGTGGCCAGGTCAATGTTCATGTATTTGATGTTCACTCTCCAGTCTCCTGGTGTATACACAAACTAAAATGAAAAATGTACATTACCCAAGTGCACTGCTATTCCTTTTTCACAGGAAAAAAAAAGAGAAACTGTTATTAGTCTGATCTCAGAGCGAAGTGTTCTCAGTACAGGAACAGCATTTTCTCATGTTGACATAAAGTATGAGGATTTTACCATCTTTTTGTATTTGTTCACATGCACAAAATACTGTCTCCAGCAGACTGATGAAAACCTCATTCTTTCATCTTTTTTACAACAGAAAACATTTTCGTGGACAAAAGTTCCTGCCTTCAATTCAAGCTCCTGAAGATTCTTCACTGTGATGCAGAACTCAAAGGAGACGCTGAAATACTACTTTGAAGAACCCTCTGATATAGTAGTGGAAACCACAAGAATTAATGGGGTTTTGCATATTTTAAGCTCAGACTGTCCATGGGAGTTTAGGATCTCGATTGCTATAAAACTCCCTAGGGTTTGCGCAACCTGTTTGTGGTAGTAGGGCTGGGGGGCTGCAGGGGTGAATTCTGAGAAGCTGCTGGAGGTTTCCCTACACTCAGCACTGCTGTTGCTAAGGCTGAGCCCACCAGGGATGGTGAGGGCTCTGTGGAGGCTGTGTCAGGGAAAAGGCAGGAAGCAAAGCACAGACTGACTGAAACAAGAAGGAAAATAATATACACAGACTATACATTAGCTTTTATTTAACTCTAAAATCCCACATATTGAATTCACCTGTTTATAGAATGTACATGTTCTTCACACTATTTCTTTCACACCATGCGGACTGACACAGTTGAAAAGTAGGCCATGCAAGTTCCACACGAATAGCGTACTTCAAAAATTGTCCAGGCAAGTTGTTTAAACAGCCAGGTTTTTCTCTGCTAGTCCTTGTGCAGGAAGATGTGTTTTGAATCTGAGACCTATATGTTTGAACTTCTAATTGGAAGACCACAATTAAGCTTGATTGTGTGAAAACTGAACCTGTTCTGAAACATAAAAATACTAGCTTCATCCTTATTTTGAAGTCCTCTGCTTATTGTATGTGTGACTAAAATTCACTCCAAGTCCTACTTTGAGTCATGAACTTAAGAGAACCTGGATTGCCTTTTTTCCTGCACCAAATCAAACTCAAATTTGAACCAACAACTGACACTCAGCCACCTTCATTATCCTATTTTTCACTGTGATGACGAATTGAAGCTCTTTAATGATCCATCACAGCTAATATGTGTTAGTCAGCTTTTAACGTCACTGCAATAAAGTTGCATAAGCCATGAACTTAAGAGCTCCTTTAGTTGCAATTTCATGGACTGAGGTTTATAATACATCCATATGTTTCAGGTTTTTTCACCATATAGAAGCAACTTGCCATTTAAAACCAATCAGTCAAAACAAATACTTTTTAATCAAGTTCCTTTTTTTTTTCAGCTGAATTATATTGCATTTTTTCATTGATTATTGTATGAGTTTCCTGAGTTTTATATGATTTCTTGGATTTCTAATTTGGTGAGGCCTGTAGAGCCGAATAATATGACAATATTAAATATAAAAAAGATAAAAGCAATGTTCTAAAATTGAATGCCAAATATTATATAAATCAGTGTCAAATTAAGACACTTGCTCAGATATCTCAACAGATGAAGCTGTAGTACACTAGGCCTAACTGGGATACACAGAGAGCAAAAAATTACATTTAACAACACTTGTAACACTAGAAAAATGAAAAGTATTTCTCTTTGTATACTATTTTTTTCCTTTTAAGAACAAAGACAACTTACTGGCATCATTCAGTTCTGAAAGCTTACTGAAACCTCAGTTAAAGGTACATTTTACAGCAGGAAAGTATTGTCCCTCTGCATTCATCAACTTGATAAACTGTTCCATCCAGTAAGTTTTTCTTTTAAAATCTACTTTTGGCACAACCAAAATTATGTAACCTGTATGAATTTTTCTATATTATATGGAATAAAAAAGATTAAAGTGTTATTTCAACCATTTCAAAAACACATTTGAAATTTTATTTCAGAACTTTTTTTTTGTATTATAATAAATAAAGGTTACTTGATGAGTAAGAAAATTATTTACTGGTTTGTGCAAAATAACGTAGTATCAAATGCAACTTTAATTGTACCAACTTGTCAGACATCACAAAAATAACCTGCCTGACATATATTTCCACCACTCTCATTATTCTTTTACTGCCTCTACTTTGTTTCCAAATGAAACTGATTATTACTGCTAAAGTATTACCCATCTGGAAATATATCATCTTCTCAAGGGCCTTGCTGATTTACTAACTATCAATAACTAATTTCCTTGGTGAGTTTCCACTTTGCAAAGGCACTGATTAAAATTCACAGGTTTAAGTGTTTAGTTTGTTCTCCTAACAAACACTGTAAAGTGCTGTTGGGGCAAGAAAAATAAATAAACCTTTCAAAGCATCTTATGAATAAGCTACAAAACAGAGTACACTATCAGGTTTGACTCATTGTTTTCAGCTCCAATATGATGTCACAGCATAACAAGGTAATTAATGTATAATTAGTAGCATCAGTAGCAAAAGGATTGCTTTGCATTATGTGAACAAAACCGTATCTCTTCTGCCTCAGTGTATGCCTTTTATCTACTCTGCATAGCTGCTACAGGGGCAAAGAGAAACTAATTTTGTTTGACTTCATGATTTTTGGAGTGACATTGAAGTTAAAAATTCTCTGATAGGTCCAACTTGAATTTATACTCAACAGCCAACTGTATCTTTATTCTAATGTAATTTTTCTGTCAAGCAGTATCTAACTTCAATATACACTATCAAATATCTTCCAAACCCTTATTAAACTTTTAAAAGCAAGACATGCACAGAAATTTACCTCATACCAACATAATTAACTTCTACCAATATTTTTTGTTCTGTTAAACTACATTCCACAAACTAAAGAGACAGGGCAGCCATTTTCTTTTGTTTCCTCCATTTGTACACTTCTTACCAGCTCCTGTTCTCCTTTCTTTTGTTGCCTTACATTCACAAACAGAATCACAGAACAATGAGGTTGGAAGAGACCTGTAAGATCATCGAGCCCAACCTATGCCCTAACACCTCAACTAGACTATAGCACCAAGTGCCACGTCCAGTCTTTTTTTAAACGCATCCTGAGATGGTGATTCTATCCTCTCCCTAGGAAGAGCATTCCAGTACTTTATTATTCTTTTGGTGAAAAGCTTTTTCCTAATATCCAACCTGTACCTTTCCTGATGTAGCTTGAGTCTGTGTCCTCCTGTTCTGTCATTTGCTGGCAGGTGGAAGAGATCAACCCCACCTGTCTACAACCTCCCTTCAGGAAGGTGTAGAGAGCAATAAGGTCACCTCTAAGCCTCCTCTTCTCCAGGCTAAACAACCCCAGTTCCTTCAAACATTCCTCATAAACAATTTTTCCACACGCATTTTCTCCTCGAAAGATGTTCTTTAAATTTTTAGGTAGCAAGATTTTGTGCTCCATGTATCTAAACACCCTAAACAGGTTTGCCTTTGGCATGACAAAGGGCAGGGTCTGACTCTGCAGCGTGGAGCTTGTCAGCTGGCTGCCCCTGCCTCCCCAGGCTGTTAACTGGCCAGAACTGCTCCTTGGCAAACCTGCTCGCCCTGCCTTTAATCTCCGTGCAGGGCTGGCTGAACACAGAGCACATGCATTGCATAACACTTGGCATTACACAATTATTCAAAATAGTGGAGGATAAGGATAATTTCATCGAACATACTCACAATAAAAAGCAAACTTTACATGAAAAAAAGGAGACTATGTTTCCATTAACTAAAAAGGTAAAACAGGCCGTGGGCTTTGACAGATACTTGTTTTGCAAGGCATTAAAGTCCAGACTAGTTTAAGACTTAGAAGACAAAATTGTATTTTGATTTTAACCGATCTGATAACCATGTTCTCTACTGCTTCTAAGATGGAGATATACATTCATACAAGCTCTCAGTTCTCACAAAACCCTGGGGCAAGATTATCACTAATAAAGCCTGGCACTTGGTATGTGCTAATATTCAGCTGTACCCAGCAGAATAGCACTGAAAAAACATTTCCCTAAAAATAATTTTATTCCTAGAAAATATACAATTTCTTAAAATAACTTCAGCTAGGTATCAACCACACTTTTTCCTTCAGCTTCAGTAAGCAACCTGCTCTGGAATATTTTGATCTCTACTGTGTCTAGACCAACACAGCAAAGCGCGACTTGAATTCCTGAATATACCACTGGCAAATAAACATGGTGATAGATCCAGTCTTGTACAAATAACCTAAGTAGGAGACATCATTTTCAGGATATGTCAATAAACCAGATCATATCCAAGGCTACATCCAAGACAACTACATATAATGAAGCTATATGAAGATCAGCAGCTCCATGGCAACATCACACACAACAAACTTCCCAAGAAATCAGATAAATAGTCAAACACCAAATGTATAGTAAGCTCCATCTGCCCTTTCTTTATTGCCAGAAGTACCTCATTTGCTTTTCATAGAATTAGGTGTGATACCCCAGTACTACCAATTATACTTTAAAGAACAAAGCTGATTCATTCTGCCTTGAAAATAACATCTGTGCTGGGTTAATGAACATGTATCACAGATGCACAAGTAGCACTCTCCTGGTGTTTTCCAAACTGAGTAATGGTAATGTGGGAGTTTACTGGGTAAACTAAAGGCAACAAGCATTACTCAGCTGCTGAGGTCTGTCACCCTTCTCATGAAATGCTACTTTTACGTGTAAAATTTCTCATTGAAACAGAGCTATTTGCAAGATTGTGTATGAAGTCTGAATGGGAATAGATGCGCATGTTGCTTTTTTCAATGCAAACATGCACAAAGTTAATGCAAAACTCTACTCAGCCAATGTGAACATCCAACATGGATGTTCACTGCAAACTTGTACAGTTTTGGCACTTGAAACATATTAAAGAAAGGAAGAGTTATGAATAATATAGTTGTGATACTGAGAAATAGTTATTTTAGAAAAATTAAGATGCTACAGTATTTAAGATTAGCATGCCCTGACAGATATCCACACTTCTAAGCAATATATCATGAATATGTCTCCCAGATCCCAGTTCTAGTCACACACTTGTCTTTAGCATTTCTCTGTATTGAAGGGCTTTTTTCATCTATGAATGGAAACTCACAAATTTATTTGCAGGTCTCCTTGATTAACATTATTTTGACTCCAATTTAAAACTGGTCTGGTAATTCATTAACTGCTTTTACAAGCAGCTGTGGACATTCTTGTACATGAGGTACAATAACTTCCAGAGCAGCAAGAGAACAATTTTCTTTCTAGAAATAATAATACATTTGGTGGCATTCAGTTTGTGTGAGTCACATCTTCATTTATTATTCCCCCATTTTTAATCTCACCTGTTTAAAATAATTTTCTGTTCATTAAAATATTCATATCAATGGAATGCCATGAAAATTTATTATTTGATATTTATATTAAGATATTTCAAAAAATCCCCAATTTTTAAATTGTAAAAATATTTCATATTTTCATACAGAGTAAAGAAGGACATACTCAGAATCCGACCTAATTGTGATTAACTGAGAAATTATCTAGCTAATGAGATTAACAAAGGGATTTACAGGCTTTCACTCACACGACAAAGACTGACAGTACACAAAGTTACAGGACATTACTTGTTCAACACAATATTTTAACACATTCTTCATCTTCTCTACTTACACCAGAAATACTACTTTTTCCTTTGCTAAAACTTTTGAGAAGGTAAATATGAGGATGAGGATTGTCTCTTTTGAGAATCCTTTCTCTCATATATCTAGAGAAATGCACAATCACATATACTAAGTTTGGTTGTTAAGTTCATGAATTTGAATTTATGGGCCACAGAAAAACAAGAAAGAAAACAAACTTCCAATATACTAAAAATACTACACATTTCAAATAGATTCTAAAAAAATGTACAATTTATTTGTACCTACAGTTCAATAAAAAATGAATTCTTGCAGGCTATTACGGAACGGTGAAACCAATTTGAATTTCTGAGCCTTTCTTCTTCCCTATTATTGCTTTCTTTTTTGTTGAGGTTCATCTAATTAAAAACTTGGTTACTTTAAATGAGGTGAAGCTTGTGTTTTTATTCCTTTTTTAGAGGAGTGGTAGAATCCTTGTAGAAGCTTTAAAAGTATTCCCCTATGGACAATATGATGTTGATTCTGCGCTCACTTTAATTGGCATCTCTTTCCTCCTTTGTTCATTCTACAAAATCTCCTGTGTTTTTTTCCACTCACCCTGCTATGTTTTTGACCAATTTTTTTTGCTCTGCTTCCAACCCACTCTCCATCTTCTGCCAAGGGAATTTTAAGTCATTAATTGCTGTCAGATTTCCATACTCACAACATTTAACCAAATTCAACAACTCATTCATCCATATTACAAAAAAATAAACGAAGGAAAAAAATAGAACTACTTGAGAATAATGGAGAGTGCTAGCTTTCTAGAGTTTGATAATTTTGCTTAGTACATAAATATACTGAAGGGATAAACATGCATTAATCAGGATTGAAATTAACATCTAATCACTTTTTTTTTCTACTGTAGCTCTTTACACATTTGCATTAATAGAATCAGAATGCATAGAAGAAGAATGACCCAGTAGTGATCATGCACTCACTACATCGTGCTTACTTTTCAAACATACAATAATTGTTTGTAATGCAGAATTTCACCAAAAAACTGAATATCATCCTAACATGTCCATTGCCAGTCATTAGGAAAAAGGCTTCCGTAAGAGGCCAGTGCAACAGGAACAGCTCTCCTGGAGACATTATGGAATCCCTGTCCTTGAAGGCTTTCAAGACTCAGTCAAATAAAGCCAGAGCCGATCTCATCTCTTTGGTAGTTTATTCCTGCAAGGATTCATTCTGCAAAAGTTTTAGAAAGTTGTCTCAGCTATATGTTAATAATCAGTTGTGGAGTCCCTAAGAGGAGGGGAATGAGCAGCCCACAATAACATAATCATAGAACACATGGAGTTGGAAGGGACCCATCAGGATCACCAAGTCCAACTCCTGGCCTAGCACAGGACATCCCTAGAATCATACCATGGGCCCAAGAGCCTTATCCAAGTTAATCCAAAAAGTAAATAAAGTTTATAAGCACTATGACATTGCTGAATTTTACAAAATTCTCAAATAAAAAGACATAATAAACTAAATTGCATAGTCAGGGGACTGCAGAATACTCTTAAATATGTTCATAAGAAAAAACGTCTAAAAACAAAAAATGAAGTAACTACTTCAAAAAAATAAACCAAACATACATTTAACATAAATTTGAAATTCAAGACCAACAGAATGATCAGTAGGATGAAATAGAAACTGAGGTGACCAGAATGTAAAAAAAAAAGTACAACTTCAGATAAACTACAAAATGAAACAAGGATATAATAGCTGAAAATTAAGATTTCAGAAGTTTTTTTGAAGTATTTTATAATATCCCTTTCAAGGTCATTACAGTAATGTGGGCAGTTTGCCATGTGCAATGTGCCTGATGTTGCTTCTCATAGAAATGTTCCCTTAAAATCAGTGGTTTTGGTAGTTAAAAATGATCACAAATATAAGTCTATTTTAATTTTAAACAGCCTTTTTACCTGGAGGCTGTAAGGTCATGGTTAAATTTCTTATAAACAGACCTGGACAAAAATAAACTGAGATTAAGCAGGATCTTAGAGAGTTACAGTTAAAGCATTATCTGCAGAGGATTACAGTAGACGAGCAGTCTTGTTTCATGCCAAACAATGACCTTTCTCTTACACAAATATCACATTCATCTAGGAAAGGTGTCTGTACAAGGAGAACAGCACTCTCTCAACCAGTTTTTTCTAAAGCACATGGATTGGCATGTTTGATTTCTTCAGTAAGACCCACATACAGTAGGAACCTATATTATGAAACTTTGCAATGCTCTGTTCCACTGAATGGAAAGCTAGACTAAAACTCAGGACTGTATTTTCCCTTTAATGCATATGCAACTTCTGACATTACTAATAGAGCCTAATTACACTCATTAGGCCCATTCAACACTTCCTTTTCAAATTATTAATTGCAATAGGCCTCATGCTTTAGTGCAGCATGAAATGAAGCCCACACCAAAGAAAACAATCACCTTCTCTCCCCACTATTAGATTTTTTGTTCATCTTCTAGCTTTGCTTTTTATTAAGAGGTTGGGGGATGGGATCTAAAGAAATCATAAAACAGATTTAAACATAATAATGTTTATCTAAATTTAATAGTTTTGCCACCTCTTTGTTGCCTATTGTATCCTGGCAAATGGAATTGAGAAAAAAAGACATTTCACCATGGATTAACTGCATGGATTTAGTGTGTCAGTCTTCTGATGGAAATAGACACAGAAGAGAAGTTGCATAATCACCTTGTTTCTAAACAAGTTAATTTACCATGAAAAGGTGCAGAAAAATAAACCCTTTGATGGCTAGGAAGTTAAATACAGCATGGGGATAAATAGTTTATAATGCTAAGTACTGGGAAGATGTGGAAAAAGAGACAAAAATTATGTGGAATTACCAGACTTCAGCCAGGCTACAGATCCCTGACTGTACTACAGAAAGAAAAGCTATTACCACTATGAAGCCCTTTTAAACACTTTTTTTTTTTAATAAGACTGCTGAGAATCTGTAAATTTAAACAGAGACTAAAAAATTTTTTCCTTTTTAGGCTCTTCTGCTTTACATTAATGAGGCCATAGCATTAAAAATACTTGCAAATATATCAACCACAACTAGGGCCTGAGCATTCTATGGCTTTCTACCATCGTTTGTTTCTCAGGGATCCAAAATCTGAACTTTGATTTGTTTAAATATCACTGCTTTTATTCTGGAAAGATGAATTAGTGTAGCATTATCAACCTTACAAAATGAAAGAACAGCTTAAGTACATATAAGCTGTCAGAACTATCTTGGAGCTTCTAAATACTTTTATTCCATAAATAAAGGATTCTGTATGTGGGTTTTTTTTTTTAATGAGAAGTCAGTAATGCCTATTATCCTGAAGCCAAGTTCACCAACATGTTTGCTGTTTCTTCTATCTGTTTCATCCTACTCAAACTTGGCAATAATTATACACTACTTCATACTTGGGTATTAGTCCTTTCAGGTGAGCAGGAGGTTATCAAGGAGATAGAAATGACAATAGAAGCTGAAAGAATAATTTATCTAAAATACTAAATTTATGTATTTATGAAATATTTTGGTCACTCAAGTATAAAGACAAAGTGGATTACTAGAATGTGACTGTCAATTCCCTCCTCTTCCTCAAGGTTCTAAGTGGAGACCAGGAATACCACTGCCAGAGCTGAGGAATAGCAGAAGGATGAGCAGAGCAGAGAGTCAGTGAAACTCTAGTCTGAAACTATTTATATATATGCATTTCTATTACTCATACTGTGGAGGACACTATATCACAGCAAAATCAGCTGAAATAAATAGAGATATTAGGGATCATGGAGCAAATTCATCTTGTACAATATCAGAGTTGCTATTTGTACATTATAACATCATAGAACACATTTGGCATGTCAACAATTCCATAAAGCTAAAAAGGAAAATGTATATCCATTCCATAGCCTTTTCCTGACTTGAGTTCTGTCCAACTGCAAACACTTTTATAAGAAACACTTTATAGGCTTGTTAAAGCTTGTGCTGCAATGCCATGGTCATGGCAAATCAGCCAAATAATGGGTGCCCATATGCAAAACCCAAAGGTGGCATAAGCAGAAGCATTTTCACTAACACCAGTTCTACTTTGACTACTTTCACTGCAGTACTTGGGGCTTGAGAGTCCAAAGCTTTAGGAATCTTGTTTAATTAAGTGCTGTAACAACATTTTGATAAGTTACCAGCATATTCTACCATTAAATAGCAAGCAGCCTTTCGAGTACCCATTTATCTTCTTGCAGCTCCAGGGACACCACAGTAAATGTGTTCTAAGCAAGACTGTGCTCCATATATTACACATGTGCACCAACACCAATGGCACATTTGTTTCTGGCATTGTCAGGTGGACTTCCCAACAAGATTTTGGCAGATTGTCTGAGCTTAGAATATTACTAGAAAATTGTTGTTATTATTAATATTGGTAATTTATATTATTAGTACAGTGCATATATTTTTGTAATAATGTTATGATATAAAACTAATATTTTGTTTAATACTTTAACAGGTTCAAGTTCAAAAAAGCACATACAGACTTGCAAAATATTTGAAAAGCAGCTTGGTGTGACAGCTTTCTCAAGCAGTTATCACAAATGGTAGTTGAGTCTCAGTCCTGCTTCAGGAATGGGACTTAAAGCAACATGACCATATCATCTGAGCAGCTGAATACAAACATCCCCTTTATCTCTGCATTTTGCTGCAGACTCAGACCATCTTAGCATTCAGAGAAAACAGAAAACTCATACAATTAATTTCAGCAGGATGGTTGCTTCAAAAATTACTAATTAAGTAAAAAGCATCCATCACTATAATTGGCCTGAAAGAAAAAAATGAAAATAATGCCTAATTCTAGCATCTGATTCCATTAAAATAACAAAATTATTTTGGGGGTAGGGATGAATGACCCTGATTGCTGAGGGCATGGCCTTGCCTGCCACTCTCCTTTTCCCTACAAGGCAGTCAGCCCTGTTCCTCCCTGGCACAAGCTATTGAGGTGCAATAGGTGAAACAGCAGGTAATGGGCACTTAAAGGACAAAAAAAATTCAGATGTGCCCTTAATAATGCACAGCCCAGATCTAAGGGCAAAGGATCCAAATGGAACAGGTGACTCAAAACAGTCTAGAAAGCCATACCTACAACTCTCAATTTCACTGATCAGGTAAATTTTGGATATGAAGTTACCTGTTACTTTCCATCTCTAAGGCCTCTCACCGAAGATTTTTTATTAATAGGAGCAAGTTTAACCTGCAGAAAGTGTTGTGATGCACGGGCCTTCAAATTATCGGGGTGTAAGCAGATTTTTTGAAAATAAACTTTGCATATTCCCAACTCCAATAATAAGCTTGACTGAATAACAGAGAATACCAACTGAACCACAGAGCAGGAATAATATCAAATAAAAGAGACCAAAGATTCTGAGCTGCTGAGAAACTTGACTGATTTCTGCAGGACTTGTAGGAAATTATCAGTTCAGGAAGACAAGTAAAACTTGAGCATACACTAAGCACTATTTGGGAAGCCCTTCCACCAGTGATCTCCTCCTGGATGTTGTACATGCAAGCACTGGCATTTACACAGAACACAGTGAAGACTTCAGTTTGCCTCCTCAATCAATTTTGCTCTCTTCTACAAGAAGGCATATAGAAACAACAGCTACAAATTGACAATTTATGAAGCAACACTAACCACAGTAAGTCCTTAGCAGAGAAAAAAAAATGTTTTAAAAACTTGAATTTTACACACTGCACAAAGCTATTATTCATTTTCTTCAGAATATGTTCCTTAGAGCATAGATATCCTTTTCTCTGCTCCCTTTCTATTTCTTCTGACCTTTGAACTACTGAAGTTGTATTTCAATCTTTAAAATGTCACAAGTTAGCCTATGAGTTTATTACATGATCAAATGACAGGGACAGCATTAAAGAAGGTATTAATTTTACAAATGTACTGTATGGCAAACAAAAATGAGTATTTTCAGATTACCCTTCCCAAATGTACAAGGCTTACAAGTCAGGCATCAATTATTAAAAAACTTTGTTTTAGACCTAAATCCAGTGTTCTTTTTAGTCATCTTCTGGTGTGAATTAGCTAGAGATCATGCTTTTAAGCTTGGCCCTGAGGTTCTTGAATATATCTTTAATTAAGTTTTAAAAAGAAAAAAACAAGCCAATACTCTTAGAGATACAATAAAACTGTCATATTTGTAACACATTTGTAGGTGACCTTTTCCACAAACATGTGTTTATGTAAAGCCTTTTTTAATGAAGCATTCTGTGATGAAAACAATCTATCATTCATATATCCTAAAAGATCAGGTTTGAAAGGCAAATATAATTCTTTACATTGATGAAAAATAATTTAAGTTGACATGGAAAGCTCTAAAATATATGGAGATTATAAAATGCCAATAAGGACGGACGAACTGACACTTTGAATTTTGGGGGCCACAGAAGAGATGGAAACAACACAGCTATTGCAATACTGATTAATAACAAAAAAAAGAATAGTCCTTAATTTTCTTATGAATAGTCAGCATAACACTTAGGACAACATTTTTCTAATTTTTTCACAGTAAACTATTTTAAAGATGTGATATGTCCTTCATTTTTAAAGGGTACCTATTATAACCTTATTTTATTTCAAGACAAAACTTACAAATTCATTAGACCACCTTAATTATAATATGGGGTTTTTTTCACTAAATCTATTCATAGAAATGTGGAGGTCAAGGACATGGTTTATAAAATAAAATATATTTTAAAAACATGCAGCCAGTTAGCCAAAGTGTCATGCTTCCAACATAACAAATCACAAGATAGTAAAAAAATATTTCAACACAAACATTGTGGACAGATAATGCATTTTGATGTAGAAAAACAAATGGAGTGTGGACAAAATCCATTTATTTTTTTGGCACACCATTCTAAGTACTTGAAAGCTGTGCAGTTATTTCACAAGTATCTAGAGGACTTCTAAAAATTTCTGTATCTAGGCTGAAAAAATGGATTCATTCATCTAATCTGTTCTGACAGCTGCAATCAGAGATCATAAGCTCTGCAGATAAAGGACCAATTTTTTATGGTATGTTTATACATTGTCATTTGGAAAATGTGCAAAGCCTGAACTATTACTTTGTTTTACATAATAGAAATCAATGACTTCACAGAGCCAGAGACTTCACAGTGATGTGAGCACATTTACCCTCTAACTCCCCAGCCTCAAAATGTGTTTGGGATTCTGGCAAAATATCTTCTACTGCACTGCATACTTGTGATGAAATCCTACTTATTTTTTCCTATTGCTAACACTTCCTTCCCCCCAGTGAATCTCTTCTCATTAAAATCCATTCAGCACTTCTGCTGTAACATTTATAAGGTGATTTGTCAACATGGTGACACGTCTATATAAAAAACAGATGCAAGGTCCCTGACACCAAACTGATTAATGAGAACAAAGTGTAATGAGAATTTCTAGTGGCTAATGTCACAGCAAGAAAGAACAAAAAAACATTGAAGACTCTTCTGGTGCAGACTACACCATATTAGAACTGTGTGAAATATGGTACAATTTGTCTAAATCTGTGAACTAGTAACAGAAAAATAGCTCTAAACCTTGTCAAACTTTAGCAGAATCAAAACAAAGCACACAAGCATATACTTCGAATTGGCCTGAAAGAGTGCCAAGCATTTTTAACTATACTGTCCACCCAGAATTTACACAGAGGCTCAGGGGGTTTTATCGGCAAAATTTGGATTTCCCTCTCAGTAGAAAGAAGCTCAGAAAATCGACTAACTATTTTTGGAAATTTGCATTCTGCATACGTAGTCATAGAATTATGCAGGAGAAAAGCAGAAGTAAAGGAAAAGTTAGGGTAAAAAGGCAAGTCATTCAACAGTTTCTGCTTCTTCAGAAAAGGCTATAATTTTCCTGAAAAGTGTATCATCTGGCTCGCTCACTACTTGGATGAAAAGAGGCAATGATCTGTAACATGCACTAATTTTACTCAAATATTTATTTTATCACCTGACTTCCTGGCTAAAATCAATGTTCAAGTTACTAGCCTAGTTCAATGCTCTGAATTGAGGGAAAAATGAAAAAAAAACAAAAAAGGCATTTCAAAATCATATATAGTCCAAACATTTCTACCTTTTGCTAAGATGGTATATCCCCACTGATTATGGCCAAAAGGTGTTTGATCCTGTTCTCATTTTTAATTAAAATAATCAAAACTTTGACTTTAGGAATCTCATTTGTTAAAACTAATTATATATTTATGTTTTAAAAACCCTTTCATTTCTTTAAGACTCATTCTCTTAAGATGGCTCAGATGACAAATCAGAACATTTAAATCAGGCTCTTGCTTTTAAATGGCTACTGAAGTGAGCTAGTTACTATTGCTTGATTGTTTTTCTCATCCTCTTCTCATTGTCACGGTATTAAAAAGAGCAGTTTACCTGTCGAGCAAATGTTTCTCTTAAAATAAGAGGTAGGTGCTGCATAACCTCTTTGCTTTGAAAATGTTGTCCAAGGATATTATACATCCACTAGAACAACAGATGTGCACGTACACACACCATGTTGTGAGCCATCTCAACTCTGAAAAGCTGATAATTCTATCACACACTGAGGTCTCACAGCTGTTGGCCAATTAGATGGATGAACAGAGTTAAGAGTCCTTTCTAAAGAAAAGTTAGTGCTAATGACTACATTTTTTAAGAGGGAACCTAAGAAGAGGAAAACATAACTTTGCTATTCACAAACTGGAAGTATAGAGATACACGAACATTATTTCAGACCAGTTCTCCTTATAGATGGACAAAGCCAACAAAAAAGTAGATGGGGTCATCATATCAGTGGCCAAAAAACAAACAGCTGATCCTGAGTGGCACTAGTAACCTGGAAATCATGCCTGAGTTTTTAAACGATGATGGAAATCTCCATAATGACTATGCCATCAGCCAGCTGTATTTTTTTTAGCTTTATTATTATTGAATAACACAGATGTGGACTTTTTAGCTTGTCATCTTACTTAAAAAATAAATTTGGATAGCTGCAGAAATCTGTGTTGATACTGTGCCTACCGTCACCTTTCAATGAGATTTCTCAAGGCAAACAAGAACAGGTTGCCTACTATGACTCAGGCATCCTTTGAATCATACCTGCTATTATAAATTGGCTTGGAAAGCATTATCATGTTATTTTTTTAAGCTTCTGGAAGTAAAAACCATTGCTGCTTTCAAACTACAACCCTCTATTGCAAAAAAAATACATCAAAATATTTCAAAAAGTTACACTGTTCCATGCATATGGAGATATACACATAGATGGATATATTTTCTTGGATATATTTTCTTATTTGAGAAAAACCAATGGAACAAAAAACTTTAGGAGAGTCAATGTAATTGAGAAGGTTTAAACACTTCCCTCAGAAGGTAATTCTCATAAATTAAATGGCAGCAGAAAATTTAAATACCCTATTTATTGCAGTAAACTGAACATCCATTACATGGAAGCTCCAAAAAACAGATACATGTGCCTGGATTTATTAAAAATGCAACACTGCTGGGTGACAGTTACTTCAGCCATATAGCTGTTCCCCATTATAGAGTAACTTTGCATATACACTAACAATATAGACCCTCACAGAACTGAGAGTACCGTTTTCAAACAAAATATATTTTAAAGAGGTCCCTTATTGATAAGCATTCTATTTTAACATACCATTTTAAATACATTGCTTGAAGTCTTTTTCCTTAGTGGTCTAGAAGCAATTATCATTCATTTTTACAACCAACCCCTATACACATCTATTCATCTTCAAAAGGGAAGAGCAAGGTAAAACCCCTTAGCCACATACAAGCCTTCTCTGTCCACGTTTACTCACACTACTGAAAGTGATGTGGTTTTCCAGAATCACACTTTCCTTTTTTATAGTTCTCATCTTACCATGTTTTCCAAAGCAATCCTAGTTCCATGAAATTCTTACTTGTGCTAAAAATTCTTTCACTGATGCAGTCTGTGTACCACCTTCTTTTATATCTTCCTCATCTGCCTTGGAAGTTCTGAGGTACAGTCAGGCAATGTGTTCGAAAGACAGAAAAATTTTTTAAAAACCTTAAATCACAGCATAAAGTACACTTCCCATAAGTTTTCCTTGCATCCTGCAACACCTGGACTGGCTAACACACTGTTTACATTCAAGATTTCAAGATCTGAATTATTAAGAGTCCAAAGAGCTCAACAGAAATCTTTCTACTGACGTCATTTGGCTTTGGATCAGGTCTTAAATCCACCGAGGCCATTAAATTGTTCTTTTGCTCCTTGCTTTTTCTCTGTCAGTCACTTCAATTTCACTATGATGTCATTCAAGGATTCATGGAAAATGGACTGACTTTTTATATAGTCACATGAACAAGACCCAACAGCCAACAACAACATTCAAGAGTCTAGAAATTCACTTTTCAGTACATTCCAGTTAGTGCCACATCTTGGTTCAGTCAGCCAGCACCAATGAGATAATTTTTGGATCCTTATTTGCAACATAGTGTTTGGAAATTAACAGTTTTGAACTCCATTAAGAATTTCAAATATAGAACAAGTCTGTTGGAAACGTCCCTTACCCATTTCAAATCTCTCTTAAATCTTGGTTTATAACTGTCAAATTTTAAAATGCACGATTATATTCATATGAAAATTATGGCATATAAAAGAGTGGATTTTATTGAATTTTTTTTACTTTCCTGTAAAGGATTTCCTTCTTTTATGCTTTATGTTCTTATATTTACGTTTTCTTTTTGCCTATCACACCCCATTTATCTGGGTGCTCATGAACAAAGCAACAGCAACAAAGTACTTGAGAGGATTTGGGAACATTGAATGCAAACTGCACTCTCACTGACCCTTAGGGAAAATGGTACCTCTAAAAGATGTTTTATCTGGCAACAAAAATTATATAATGCCTTTTAATGACAGCAATAATAACATCTAAAAAAGTTCTTAAAATCTATCCCACAAAAAAGTAACTTGGTGATCCTGGAAGTTTGAATAAATCACAAGCAATTAAAACAGCGTGTGAGACAGCCTATGGATCTGTCTTCATTTCAAACCCTGTAAGCTCAGCATTGTGCCTTTCCAGGCTCTTTACATGATCCAGAAATGAATCCTGCTATATAGGTTAGAGTGAAACATGAGAGTGCACAGTCAGAGAAACACTGCTTTGTGGGAAAGCAATGCACAGAAGAGCTTCAGGCTTTTAAAAACTAATAAATCTGGCCTCCTGCAGATGCTATTCAACTAACTTAGCATTTCTGCCCTCAGTGCATCTGTCTGGTTCACTATATACCATGAAATGTGTTAGGAAGTTCATTATATCCACTTATCTAAGCCAGTGCTGAGTGGCAAATATTACCAGCTAAAAAAAGAGTAAGGGGGTGGGGCTCCCTGATTCTTCCAAAATATCCTATAATACTTTGGATTTTGTTTCCATTTCCCTTAGGGCTGACAAGTAGTGAAGGTAGTTATTTCTCATTACAATACTTTCAGCATTTCATAGAATTAAGTACGTGACTCAACACAAGAGCAGTTTGTGATTTCTCCATGAAGTAGAGACAGCAAAAAGCTGTTGTATACTTATTTTGAGTATGGTAATTACACTGGGCACTCAGTATGTTAATAAAGTAGGGAAGCTACTTTAAAACAAAAAGAAAAAAACATATTTTGTTTTTTTAGGAATACTTGTGGAGCATCACAGCAACGTAAATCAGTCAGTAAACAATTTAGTCATAAAACAATGAAGAGATTACCCCATGTGCCGGCACATATGACACTGGCCTGAGGCTTATCTTGTAAGCACATTAATAATGAGTTTTATTTTTGGGAAGCTATTATACTAAAGCATGTGCATCTTTAGGAAGCATATATATAGTTACTAAGAATTCTGATCACAGACTAGTGGCCTCTCTAAACTAAGCAAAGAAATAATTTTGGCTAGATTCCATTTTATATTTAGCACCAGCAAGTTCCAACTTAATTTTGTCTTTCAGACTCCATGCAGTAGGACAATGCTGCTATAGTGACCAAGGCAGGAAAATCACTTTTAAATCAAACCTTTCCATTACTAATTACTACACTGAAAGTGCAGTTAGTAATTTCAGCCCAAGCAAATAAAAAAGAAAAATAATCCAATGCTAGCCTCCTTACTCTAACAAGTTGGCAGTAGTTCCTGCTTAAAACCCTCCTCTTTACAGTAATGAAAATGTGGTACCTTGAATGATGCATGCTGTATCTTCCTCAGTGCTAGTGATATGTTCCACTCAACAGGTTAGGCTAACAATTTGTGGGTTTAGTTTACTAAAAATTATCTCCACTGTTCTCCTGAAGCATCTGATTTGAATGCTAACACAAAGAGGTGAGGTGGGAGCACACTGCAAGAGAGAATACTGCAGACCCTTACTTCCTGGTTTTAAACAACTTTTGCCAATTTATACAGATTTAAAGATAATCTATTTTCCCCAAAGACATGTGCCAAATAATTGCAGAGAAGTTTGTTATTCTGTGTGCTGATAGACTTTTTCAAAGGGCATGGAAAATTACTTTTAAAATTATATTGTTCCTGGCATATACTGTGCATGACAGAAAAATTTCATAGGAAAAACAAGGAACAAGACTGACTTCCAGAGAAGTTCTACAGAAAGTGCTCAGTGAAGTGATCTCTTCATGAAAACAGCATTAGCAGAATCCAAAGAGAAACTGAGTTAGAGCTGCAAATGCTAATCACAAACATACTTGGATAAGAAACAAGTTAGGGAAGTTTGAAACAGAAATAACTAAAGTTTAGAAGCAATGGCACCTTCATGAGTATTTTCATGTTTAAAGACTTGAAAGTTTTCTTGCTTCTTCTAATATTTATGAGGCTCATCTTGCCAAGACTGTTAACACCACTGTTGCCAGCTCAAGGATTTTTAAAGCTCCGGGCAAGCTAAAATCTGCCTGTCTAGCACAGCCTAAAAATCATTCACACAATAAAATGTCCAGTAAACACTTCATTGCCTCTAGCAACCACCTGCTCTACTCGTATGTGGTAAAAATTTCATACAAGCCCTACCTTCTTCACTAATCATTATTCATAGATGAAAGCAATCTTTGATTTTTAAATCACATGGTCAGTGCATGGAGAAAGTGAATTCCATTAAATCTCACTCACTAAACTCATATTATTAATTCCATTAAATCTCACTCACTAAACTTGTATTATTGCCTTCCCTCGAGGAAAGGTGTCAATCCTTGGAACACAGAGTACAAATATTTATATATATTCACCTGCAAAATTTTAACTTGGTTTTTAGGAATGAAGCAAATGAGTGATGAAAGGAAGCTTCTCTGGTGGAGCTTAGTGCCTATCTGCAGCTAATCTTGGACTAGGTATTTGTGCTCAACCTTTCAGAAGCATCCTCACAAATCATGCAAATTAGCCAGAGATGGCTGGAAGCAGTTACTGAGCAGCGGAGTCCTCATGATGCTGTACTGTGATATAAGGCCTTCAGTCCTCTTTGCTGTTGCTCTGCATTTTTTTAAAATTACATTAACTAAACAAGGAAGAACATGAATGCAAAATAGTATGATGCCTGCATCTAGCTTCCTGACATTAGGTATGTACATAGTTATATATATATCCCTAAAGATCTCTGTCAATACATCACTGAGTCAAAGTAAACATCTGCAAAGATTTCCTCTTTGTCACAAATTGAAATAAAATGCCCATACAAACCATGTGCAGAACAGAAGAAGCAGCCTAGACTTATTCATGAGTTTTGAATGCCAAGTGTCTCTTTGCACATCATGCAATGAACATCAGACCTATATAATGGAAATGCATGATGTCAGCTGCTGTGTCTGGATGCTGTGAAAGGATGCAAAACACCCTGATGCTGTATTTAAATTGACATAGCTTACTATATTGGGAGTTTCTGCTGTCTCAGTGGGAGCCTGGGGACATTTGGGGGACATTGCTGTCAAGCCCAGCAGCAAAACTGCCCTGTGAAGGGAGCCCTGTCAAATTCATTCCCATCTTCCACAGAAAATTTTCTCCATGTTGTTCCTATTTGGAGAATCCATGTGCTTACTTCAGCTTCCAAACCAAATATTTAAGTTGTCAGTTATGTGAAACAAATTTCCTCTACAATTCCTTTCCTTTGCATCAAAGTGAAGCTAAATACTATTGCAACCGCCTTGGTGGTATGTTTCCTGGTTAGAATCAGCACTGAGACCAACTAATTCCTATTTACTGCAAAAACAAACGAACAAAAAGCCAGAAGGCTGAGTCTCTGCAACCTCAACATCAGCAAGCTACTGACTAGTCCTCCTCACATACAGCTGCACATTTATACATATCATACACTTCTGCTTATCAAAAGTTTGGTGATCTCATGCCAGACAGACTGAAATGCACACTATACAAGAGATGCTATATATTCAGTATAGGAAACAAACCCATTTTGACCACAAAAAGTTGCTTGTGGCATATGTCTAGATTTTTCAAAATCCACTAGCCAGCTTACTTTGGTGCAAGTAATCTATGAGGAAAGGGAAATCAGTATGGAAATCAAGATTTCTGTGAGGCTGGTATTGACACAGATGATTTTACAATCATTCCTTAAGCTGCCTTAGCTAAAAACAGGAGAAACAGAAAGAAATTAAGGATCCACTCCAGAGCCACATGAAAAAATAAATACCAAAAAATGAGTCAGAAGAATTAAAAACCTCGGTTTCATGCTTAATCTCATTGAATTTCATGATACTAATTTATAACAAAGAATTTTTAGTAATACAAATAAAATTTTTTAAATACAAATTTTTAGTAGTTTGCTGTCTTAAAACATGTTTTGAGATTTTTTTAATGAATTAATATTTTAATCATAACTATTTGAGGAGATCTTCTTTGATGTATGCATTACAATCCCAGGCCTTATTAGTTTTTACAGACCAAGAAACTAATGAAATCAAATTAAAGGAGCTGTTGTCTGAAAAAATAATTTCAGGCCTAGACCCATTAAGGACAATTACTATTCTGTAGTAATTGATCTCTTACAGCCAGATCTCCATTTCCTGTTTCAATTATTCTTAGATATTAGCTGTACTGTAGTGTAAACATAGATACAGATGCATATTTCCTCTTGTAAATGTAAGAAAATCCCAGCACCCATAAGTGAATTTTGAAATTGACATTCAAATAACTTATTCTTGTCTGAAGAAACTAGGTTTGAAGCGCTGGGAGAATACTTCAAGGTATACAGAGAAAAATTGTAACTTACGTTGATACTGTGAATCAAACCAACAGACTGTTTTGGAAGTCCTGGATCTCTGAAAACTGTGGTACTTGGCATTATCAGATGCTTTTAGTCTTTGGCATGATTTGCATACCAGAAAAATAGATCTATAGCTAATTGTATTGCACCTAAGTCACGTGATTAAGAGTTTCCAGTTAGGTACTGCAAGTTCTTCCCAAGCAGTAAAAATTAAGGTCTTTGGGGAAGGTTTCTGGCAGGACCAGTTCTGTCATCTTGTCTTTGGCATCCTTAACACTTGTAAACCACTTTTAATGGAGCTGTCTTGCATCATTACCTAATAGTTAATTTTCCTTATAAAAACAACATTAAATACCTAATTTTCAACTTCCCACCTGCTTTTTAAGTTAAAAGAATTATATAATCAAGCCTCACGATATATGCACACATACAACATATGTACATGGGAAAACACCTATTCCAGGCAATATAAAAGTCATAGCTGGCTGGTTTCTTTAAGCAGAGATGAAACTCAGGGCATCTCTGTTTAACTGACTTCTAAGAAGGCAGGTTTGTCTGACTGATAAACAGGTGACACATAATGTTGTCTTCCCTTGAAGCATTGGGACTAAGTGAAAAAAACCCCACATTTATTGTCATGACTGTCAATATCAAACACAGAAGCTGAAAAATAAAGACAAGCATATTCATCCCGCAGCTCAATTAGAGGTATTAATTTGAGAATCCTAGAAATCTCCATTACAGATAGTTTAGTTATGCTTAATTTCTTAAGCAACATGAGGTCAAAGATTAGACTCCATCTTAATCAATACACATAGAGCTTGCTTATACACCCAAGTCTATTTCCAGTTACAGGCACAATTACATACTTTGAGATTAAGAAAAGAGTAAGCTGATACTAGGATTCAGTAGAATAGAAGCCTCACTAAAGCCCACTAAAGAGCTAAAAGGTTTGGGGAAAGAAAATGAGTGTAAAAGCATTTGAAGTCCCAAACCATCCTAAGTACTGGAAAATCACCCAATAGCTTGTTACAGAAAGGAAAGATGCTTTAATTCTCTGGAAAGACTGTACGACTATTCTTCTCATGCCAAAAACACAAACTGAAGACAAAGAATACAGCTTGATTCTGAAAATTGCATTTTGTAAATGGAAATTGTCAGAATAAACTATTTGAAAACATCTTTAGTAGATTTAATATGGTAATATAGTAAATATGGAATTACCAGGACATCACAGAATCTCTCAAGTTAGACGGGACCCATAAGGATCATTGATTCCAACTCCCTGATCCTCATGGGAATATTTAAAAGTAAATCATATGACTAAGAGCATGACCACCTCCCTGGGGAACATGTTCCAGTGACTGACCACCCTCTCACTGAAGGAGCAAAATCCAATGTCCTGTCTGAACTTACCCTGACATAGCTTCATCCCATTTCACTGATAAGCAGAAAAAGGAGACCAGCACCTACCCCTCCTCTGTCCCCTGTTGAGGAAGTTGCAGAATGGGATTAAGTCACCCCTCAGCCTTTTCTTCTCCAGGCTGAAGGGACCAAGTGACTCCAGCTGCTCTTCATCTGTCTGGCCCTTAAGACCTTCCACCATCTTTGTCACACTCCTCTTCTGCACACACTCTTTGTGGATGCCCTTCTAATACTGAGGCACCCAAAACTGTGCTCAAGGTGAGGCTATGCAAGCACAGAACAGAGCAGAATAATCATTGTCCTCAACCAGCCAGCAATGCTTTGCCTGATGTATCCCAGGATATGGTCAGCCCTATGGCTGCCAGGGCACACGACTCATACTCAACTTGCCGTCAACCCCAACTCCCAGATCTCTTTCTGTGAGGCTCTCCAGCCTCTCAGCCCCCACTTCAGATGTGTAACAAGGACTACCCAGTCCCAGGTGTAGAATGCCTCACTTGTTCTTGTAAAACTGAAAGTTCATAGAATTGCTTGACATCCAGCTCTTGGTCTGTCCAGATCTCTGTAAGGCTCCTCCAACTGTAGTACTGTTGGCAAACTCAATGTACATTCAGTTCTTGTGTCCAGGTGATCTATAAACAATTGAGCCTGTGGAGCCCCACTGGTGACTGGCCACCAGCCCCATGTAATCTCATTTACTGTAACACTGAGCCCAACCCACCAGCCAATGCTCCACTCAGTGTGTTACAAACTTGTATAGCTTTATGCTGGACATTTTTCCCAGAAAAATACTGTGAGAGAACATACAAAAAGTTTTGCTAAAATCCAAAAAATCAACTTCAATGACGAAAATCACCTGCACACTTCATCCACATCTCAAGCTATGCTATTATTCTCCCAACAAGAACAGGACAGGGCCTATTGAGGAATTCTGAGAGGTTTTTTTCCAAAGCGCTTTTCTGACGGTACACGGAAAGTAATTATGAACCACATGTTATGACAGTTTTGGCTTCCCTACCCAAATAAAAGCAGCTCAGAGTATGGAACAAGCTTCAAACTGCTCTAATTACAGAGCCAGTTAAGCACACAAGCAAAACACACCTGCAAGGAGACCCCAGAAGCAGATACTGTCAAAGCAATTTACCACATTAAATATTGAACGCTCTTCTCATTTAGTATTCAACAAACAGAAGGGTGAAATGTGTTTTCTTTTTATGTAGTCTTTTTGTGTTTCTGTAGATTAACTCTACTTTTCAATGCAAACAAACCAAGAAACAAAAGATAAGTCATTTGTGTATGAATCAAAAAAAAAAGGCATCAAGGAGGAATGAAAGTAATTGCACAGAAGACAGTCCTACATTTAAACTATCTGCCTGTGTAATCCTTGCAAAATATTTGATAATGATAAATGGATTCTCATTTCTAAGAGCCGCATATAATGAAAACATTTTGAAATATAAAAAAGAGACTCTAAGGTATTTTAACAAATCTGAAATACATCTCAGAAACAAGATTCAGACATTAAGATGATGATGAGGAGGAGGATGATGATTATTATAATAATAAAAATATTTTAGGACTGCCTTCTTAATGTGTTTGAATGCCATCTCTGAAAACCTAAACTGAAAGGAAAACATAAATTTAAACCAGGTTTTTATTTAACGGTGTTACCTAGAAAAAGCAGTACAGTTCTCAATTTCCTAACTTACACAAAGAGATACTATCTTTTAATAACTACAGAACGTAAAAAACCCACCAGAGAAAATACTCATACCATATAGGGTCTACACAATGAAAGAAGTCCCAGTATAAAATTAAGGAAAGAGAAATTGTGCATAGTTAGCTCTATCTGCAATGATTTCCCCATATTGAGCTCTAATAAGGCTAGAAAACTTGATCTCTTACAGAAAAGTACTAAGAGATATACAGGGTGATGTGAGTGGAACTGGATAAAGTCATTCATGCTAGGTTTATCATACAACAAAATATTTCTCAGTGTGTGTAGGCTTTCCACCCAACACTTACAAATGGGTGGATTTTCTAATATTTGATCATTTGTCTGGTATTTTAGATGTGCAGATAAAACAGAAAGAAGCTACTCTGTCCACTCCTACTCCATGATCAGATCAATGCTTTGCCTTGAGCATGAGCAGGAACAAAAAGTGAGTCATCCCTAAAGGTGTAGGCTTGGAGCACAGCAGGCTGCCAGCCCGCAGAGATCTGCCTCCACCAGCTGCATTAGCTTCTTGGAGTTGCAGCACATTTGTCCAGATTGCCATCACTGAAAAAGCAAGTTACTAGAGTTAATGTTCAGTTGTTATTCAGTCCCAAAATAGCACATCCATCTGCTGAAACAAGTGTATAATTACAAGACTTATTGTTACATAAGCTATTTATTCCATACTGTTCCCTTGTCAATTTTGGAAGGTGCTAAGCCAAATTCTCTTCTGGGGCTTCCCTTCCATATAATTTAGATCAATTCATTATTCAAGCCATTATTTTGTTATTAGCAAGCATAAGACACCAAGGGAATGCGACTAAACTCAGCAAGAAACAATTCCTCTGCAAAAGGGCCCAGTGATCACTATTTCTGGAACCATCCAATTTCAGCCAGTCATCCTTCTACCACTCCAACCAACACTGCAGTTCACAGCTTCTGCCTGTGGCATCTTCAGAAAGGTCCTTTGAGGTGAGGACAAGGCTACAAAATTCAATCAAGATGCCAAACTGCCCTCCGTATCAGCTTTCGTCCCTGCTGTTTTTAGGTTTCATTCCTCTTTTTTTTTTCTCCCTCATTCAGAGACATGGAAGTCTAATCTTCCATGTGGTGACAGAACTGAGACTACATAATTGCAATCAGTTCTTGCTAGAACTTTTAAACTCACTTGATTGTTTATACTTAAATTTCAATTAAATTGTATGATTTTTTAAAAAATTCAACTGAAGGTCAGAACTCCAGTATCTGTCTCCTAGCACCAGTTGAAAACACAGGTTCTTAGAATGCTGCTTGCCCTCTCCAGTTCTAACAGTGTGCTGAAGTAATCACACAGCTCAATCACACTCTGCAGGCTCCAAATCAGATGTAAATGCAATATGAAACTAACAGAAATTGCTGAGAGAAGTTATCTCAGAGCCAAGGAACAAAATAATTTACAGCGAGCAAACGCTTACACCTTATCTAATTCTAGTCACCTATAATGATGTTGACTTCATAGACAGTCTTGTACTCCTGCACAGCTGAAGTAAACATTAATCAGAAGAAAAAATATTCTACAATTATAACACAGACTACAACTCAGAGGCCATAAAAACATATAAACTAGTCTATTACTAAATTCTGAAAACATCCTTATTGAAGAGGTTTTCATAATCTAGAGAGTAAAGATCACAAAAAGAGTTAGATAATACTATATATAATTTTATTAATACGTATTTACCTGCTGAATGCTCATTTCATCAATGACATTAAGATCTGATGACATCTGTAATTCTGAATAGTGTACTTCAAGCAAGAAGCTTGTTCAGAAAATGGAATCCTATAGAAGCTTCTAATGCTAATCCACATTAAGATTTCAATGTCTGACTAGACAACCAGGAGTTTGTCCTGATGCCATGAAGCTCTTAACTTGGCCTTCCATGGATTACAGGGCTGAGGCTCAGTAGCTCACAGGCCAGCAAACTTAATTCCTCAATAGAACATTCAACACTTATTGAGGCTTCATTCTGTTTTTCTAAGCTATCTCGGGACTCTGACTTCTATTTGAAACAGAAAAGAATGTATAAAATAAAGAAAAAGGCTTAATACAGACTAAAATTAATAATAATGAAATACAGTGTAATGCTTATATCTTTATCAACAACACAGCATAACAAGGCATTCATTAGTTTTCCCTGTTATGGCTAATCACCAGAACAACCTGCATTAAAAATGCTTTTTTATAGTTTTCACGCTTTTCATGCTTATGTATGCCCCATGAAAAAAGTTATTATTTGTGAACTAAATTTGTTTTCAGATAATAAGAGCTACAATGTTATTAAATAAATTTATGGTTGCGTATGTTCCAGAAATAGCTACTCACTTAAAGGAGGAGCTATGAATTTAATAGAGAAGACTAAATGGACTGAAATCTGCCAAACAGCGGAACAATCGCATTGCTATTTCTTCACGAGTATGTATTTACCCAAGGGCTTTCAATAACAGCAATCATTGAAGTACATAATGAAGCAAAATTCTGCAAGTCAGAGAAATCTATCATTGCTTTCTTCCAATCAAAAAATGTATTACCATTTGACATCTATAAAGAACTCTCCTATGCTTTACAAGCTAAGGTAAGCCCAGTCCTGCATCTAAATTTTGTGAAGGCAAAAGAAGAAATCAAGTAAGCATGATCCTTCCCACAGGTATGACAACTGTTCCTGTGACATTTGACAGAATTAACATTTATTTATATTGCTCAATAAACTATACATTATGAATCAGCTTTTCACAGCCAAAATCCTGTGCCTTACATAAGCATGAAGCATAACACTTGCCTTGAGAAACCACTGTTCTCAAAAAACAAGGAATCAAGGGAATTCTGTAACATTTTATAAAATATTACTATAAGATATATGTAAATATATTTTGATACTTTGAGGCACCAGATCGAGCTAGCTCTATTGACATAATTAAATTTACTTGAAAAAAATCTGTAGGTTGTCAACTTTGACATTTTTAATTATTTAACTGATTAAATTAATTATTAGGAATGTTTTGGTATTAATGCCTTGTTTGACATAATGACTGATGTATTAATTTCATGTATGATTCACTAACTAGTATATCAAATATCAATCAATACATTAGCATAGCATACCTGGCAGAAAGAGGGGGAGATAAGATAAATGTCTTAAATTACAATTTCCCAAAAATAAATTGATACAAAAGTAGATGCAATGCATTAAAACTCTATAGATCACATTTAAATCATCTCTCTCTTTCTGAAATGAGGAGAGGCAAATATTTTTCTTCTACAGTCACACAGCAAGCATTTTATTAAATTATCTTGGTAATTGAGACCCTCCTGACACAGAAATTTCCACAGAATTGGAACCAGTGGATAGCTCTCAACCACTGCACAAAACAAATCTCCTTCAAAATGAAAATATACTACACTCATTAACATTACTTTTTACCCTTTTTTTACCCTTGACTATACTTTGCCAGTGGAACCATGTTTTCAAAAGATTTAAAGCATAGTTTCTGTACCTAATTCAAAAGCTTTTATGCAAGTATGTATGCTCAGAGTCCAAAAGTATCAGGATAATCCATGCAAACTTCACACACTACACATTCCAGTATAGTGTTCAAGAAAGATTAGCTGAGTTATAAAAAGTGACTATAGACTGTATAGGATCAAGATACATCTACAGTGAATGTCTTAAACACTTAGGTAAAATTAAGCCAAAATAACATTTGTGTTTCTTGGTTTCAAACATTCTGAGATTTAATATATTATTGATTCCACAGTATCTGACGCACTTCTATTCTGTAAGAGTAATTAACAAAATTGAATCAGGTGATCATACAAAAACATACATGCTATGAAGAAATCACTCCTTTTGGGTCTAAGGTGAACAAAAGCTCTTAAGGAAACATCTTCATTTCTGTATAGCCTGGATATTAACCATTTTAGATGTATGTAGTTAATATTATAAACCTAAATCTGAGAAAACCATCATTTACACAACATTCTGTCACCGTTATGCTGGGGGGGTGGAACTGGAGAGTGTCCATATTTAAACAAATGAGCATTTTTAGTTTTTTAGGATTCTTCAACTGTTAAGATTATAATTTTATAGACAGCATTTGAACACCTTGGAAGGACACAGGAAAAACAGAGCACAAAGGTTAAATAGTATGAAAACCAGAGAGAAGTACATCTGAACAGATACTAAGTTGCACTCTAGACTTGGATTAATGGGGAAATAATTATTAAGTCTCTGAGAAAATTTTAAGTAATCAACACAAGAAGTTTTTCAAGGCAAAAAAAATTGTTGGGTAAGGGAGCAACAGGGCACCCAAAGAATCACCTACAGTCCTAACATGTTTTTTTCAGTCCTGCAGCTTTGCCTTAGGACAAGCCATTCCATATCAAAGTCAAGTATCCTACTTACTTTATATAGCCCCTGTTACCATAGTATCTAACCACTAGTTAGGTGAAATAGCAGGTTCCACAAGGTAGAAATGCCATAACACACATTTGGGAGTGGGGGAAGACACACAGAGTGGAGAGTGGTCAAATGTCTTGAACAATATCACTTACAAAACCCACTCTAAAGGAAAAAATAAATGTGTCTCCAAACTTCATACTGTTTTAAGTATTTTGAGTGGAAAGGGAAGATCAGTAAACAAATATTGAGGATAGAAAAAGCTTTTGCTCAATATTTTCATTAAGAGCTGTCCTTCAATAAAAATAAAATAAAAAGAGTTTTGACTCCAGGTATGACAATACGTGCGAAAAAAAATATTAAAAGGAGAAAAACTATCAGAAAATTGAGGTGTTGGTTGAAGTTCAGCCATTTAATAGGTGAGAATATGAAAGCAGTGAATTAGAAAAAACCGTATCCAAAGCACCATGTTAACAATATATTAACTCAGAAGCCCACCAAAACACAAAAAATTGTATTTGGCAGACATTACTTGAGGGAAAATGGATATTGGGTCTCAGAGGAAAGATCTGTGCCATGCTCATTGCAAATGGAGGAGCAATGAAAAGAGGAAGCATCTTCTACCTGTTCAGTATGGATATCTTTCAATGGGTTTGGGAAAAACATCAGAAAGGACTGAATTATTGTTCTGTCTGCTCTTGCTTTGAGACTCGCCTAAAATCAAAGCACTGCAGCTTTCTGCATTAAGATCTCTTTCAAAATTTTCAACTGTCTTGTTTAAATATAAGCTTTTCAGAGCAGAGATTGATCTTTATTGTTTCAATTTTCTGACCATTCTACCTGGCACCAGTCTCAGGTTGGGCTTTTAAGCAGCACCATGCAGTCAGTGCAGGAGTTAGCTGTAACACATGACATTTAAACATGCCAGTGACTTGTCTTCAAACTACATCTTTTTCACCATATGAACCAACAGACTGAATCAATGCAACATGAACCATCTGGTTTCTCTGACTAAATTGAATGCATGGCACCTTGCATTTCTTCACATGCACTTAAAAAGTGTGGGGTTTTTTCCTTCGCTTGGGTAAAAGTTTTCCCCAGCACTTACTTTATAAGTGTACTTATATGAGTGAAGCTTTGAGAAACAGACCTGAATGTTTTCTGACTAGACAAAGGAAATTAAAAGGAGTAGATGCTGGACCAGACGAAACCATAAAAAATAATTTGCTTGCTCTAGTCAATGGGCAGATGTTGCCACTGGAATCAGCTACTATGTCCCAACAGCTTGAAATGGTGTGATTGAGAAGCTAATTGAAGTATGGAAATGACCAAGCCATCCATATTTCAAGTTGGTACAGTAAGGATCCTGTGGCAGGAAAAAATAGCAATGACACTGACAAGGCTCGAACAGAGGCTTGTTGTGTTTGGCTATAGATGTTCCAGTGGCAGTAGATCTGGGAGAAGTGTCTGAAGAGACAGGCCCTCCCAGACGATTTTTTAAGTGCTTCCCTAATGGGAAAAGCACTGCCGTCATATCCCTAACCTCATGATTTTTCGTGACAGAGAACAGACAGATATAAGACCAATCAATCTTATAAGGCAAGCTGAGAAAACTGGTGATGCAGATCACACTTACATTAGACTAAATATAAAGAGCATCCACAGAAAACAACCACAGAAAGTGCTACTGTAAACCTTCAGAATTTAGCAAGCTAACAAAACATTAATCCTTGTCAAACTTAAATATCTTCTATTTTTAAGAGTTCATTTGGCTGCAAATGGCTGTCATCCCTAATCCAAGTACTGATTTTGTAGCAGATGTTGCTTTAATAAAGTGATCTGTGCCAGAGATGCTTATAAACTGCACACAACAGAACAGGATTTATTGCTCCAGTGCTCATCCTCTTAGATTTCAGGTTCTGCTCCTTCAGTGGAAACTTGATGACAAAGGCAGATTTCAAAACATGGTGCAGTAGGGTTTGTCAGACCACTGAGGGAGTAGCTATAAGGATAAAGCAGTGAAAGGCACAGTCATGATAATGGGACCATCCCCAGGGCAGCATCCCCAGGAATGCATTGCTTCAAACATCAACGTTATGCCAGTGGCTCAGCTATCATGTCAATCACCAATGAAATGCAGACTGATTTTGGAATAACTTTCGTAAAAAAAATTCAATTGAAATTAATCAATAATTTCAGTGACATAATGGATGAGAGAACATCTTTATTCTTTTCTTGAACCACCAGCTGCAATCAGGGCCTTTTTTATTGTGATGCTTGATTTTTGGGCTGGGGATTGTTGGAGGGGTTTCTGTACATTGGTTGTTTGCTTAGTTTTTCTTCTTTGAAAGAAGCTGTAGTGTTTGCATAGATTTTTAACTGGGACAGATTTAGTAGGGCAGATGATCACCAGCCTCACTTACCACAAAGCATGGTTGGGCAACCACATAGTTTCCTATTCCTTCCCAGTTGCTCACATGTACATGCAAACTCTGAAAGAATTGAAACTACTGGATTTATTCTATAAGGACTTCAGAACTATGAGGACAGAGGACGTGATACTGAGGTGGTGACTCAGGAGACAAGTGAAGAACAGGACCTGAAGAACTGGCACAATGAGTTTCCTAGGTTACACAGGCTGACTACTCATTGATACAATTTAACCTGCTTTGAAAAATCAAACACTTGTACTTCCCAAATCTACTATACATCTAGAAAGGCATTTGGCAAAGAAAGGATGAATGACATTTTTACCAGTTATGAGGTCTAAGGTATCCCTTCAGAGAATATTCTGGAAGAACTCTGAAGTTTGGAGGCTTACATACAAAGTGAAATTAATCATTTATGCAATATTGAACCTTTAAAAATCAACAAGAACCAACTGCATAAGCAGCCACAAGCATAAATATAAAAAATTCACCTTCTTACAGAATCTTCCATCTTCAACTTCTTACAGAAAAATTGAAGAACTGAAAGAGTATTCTATCCTACAATTAGAAAGATTGCTTGCAATCAATATTGAAAATCAGTCTCGCCTGTCATCTAGATTAAATTTCTGTGAGCACAACCCACAATTTACAGGGAAAACTGAAGATATTAAAAAGTCTATGGACAAGATTAATTTTTAAAACTACTTTAATAATGAAAAAAATCTAGATTTTAGAGGGTTGTCCTTTTAAGATTAACCAATTTTAAAGCATTTAACAGATTATAAAGAATTCACAGCAATTGCAGCTATAACTCCCCTTCAATACAGTACTGATACAGGAGAAAAAAGAAGCAAAGATATGAGCTGACAGAAAATAAATTAACACTCAAACCCAAAAATTCCTACTTTATAAGTACTGCTTACTTTCTAGGAATATACTAATTAGATGCAACAGCCCAGGTCATTTGCCTCACAATTTACATAATGAAATCCAGTCATATAATCTGCATTGCCACTTAGTCTGTTATTCTGAATGTCTCTCTCCGTGACAGACACTGCTCCTTCCATGATTTTCCTCTTTTTCCTGCCAATATCTGAGGCTTTTATTCTCTCACTGTTGTTTTGTGCCTTAAATTCCAAAATCATCCTTGGCTTTTCTCTTTTTGTTTCCAGGTGCTCAACTACATTAGGATGTTACAATGCCAAAAGTACAAAGCACCACATATATTAACTGAAAGTCAACAATTTTCAGGAATAACTGCAGTCAGAATTCAGACGTGTACCAGAACTAAGAAAGAGAATAAGAACATCGTCCATACTTGCATTACAATGTGTTAAGAAAGATTTTAAAATACAAATCCTAACTTCCATCATGTTGAACTCATGAAGTTTTATCTAGTTTCTGGTGGTATGAAGGGAGAAAAAGAAAGATTGATTTCAAGGGTCAAATATGTTTCCAGTTTCAGAACTAAGTTCCAAGATAATTAATTCTCAATAGGAACTCATTACACTTTGTAAATGAATTCATCTATTCACCATCATTTCAGTGACAAAGGTTCTTGATACATGGATTAAACTCTCAATTGAACCTCAGTTCTATCACCTCGTACTCTCACCTCTGCTCAAATTGAAAATACAAGTCATTCATTTGGAAAACCTATTAGTTCCTTATTAATAGGACAATGACCTTCTGATCAAAATGTCTGTCCTCCTACTCCATGAAATATTTTGTTCACTTGAATTTACAATAGAGAACCGCCACAGTTAACCCTTTACAGACAGTTTCAGTATTATTTAATTACAATAACTTTACATCTGCATTATGCAATCCACATACACAGTAACATCAGTTTAACCAGTAGGTAAAATCAGGTCTATTAAATAAGGAAAAGCCCATGTCATTAATCAGATTGGCTTAGTGGTCACTTTCCTATCTCCTCCAGTTATTGTGTGCCTGAGAACATCAATATCTTCAGGAGGAATTTTAAAAATAACAGAGAAATACTGAACAATTTAGAATATTTCTTTTTTTCCTCAGGCAGCTGGCAGTTGTTTTCTTTGGGTTTTTTGTTGTTGTTGTTTTGGTGGTTTTTTGGGTTCTTTTTCTTTCCACATGCTTTACATTACTGCTAAGTCTTTTTATAGGTGATGTGATCAGTACTATTCATAGCATACTGAGAGCACATCACCAATATTTATAGTATCCAGTCTGGCAGTTTAATCAAGTTTTGGAAGAAGTCCTTATGTTGTACACAGAAAAGCTTGTTTGAAGGCATCTTGGTGGAATTTCTGGGTGGTATTTTAAACTTGCTTCATACCTTCAACATTGAAATCAGTACAAAAGAGGTTACGTTAATCAAAACAGGTTTGCTCACTCCATGGGTCCTAATCTTTATGTGATTAGAGACAGGAGTTCAAAACCCAGCCCAGTTTCTGAGAACTTTTATACACAAAAGCCTTCTTATCAAGGGTGGTTCTAAAATGTGTCACTATTCATTTTCTGGCTTTGACCTTTTTTTGCACTTCATAAGGGGTATTATCCAAAAATCCCAGCTCTAAGGACATTGCCCTGATTGACTCCAAAAGTGATATCGAGGTAAGGAAACGCTGTTCTGCAGGCAGATAATAATTCATTATTATGTTCCATGTACTAAGATGCTTGTCAGCATGCAGTTTAACAAAGATATTTCACTTTGGCTGTCTGCAAGCAACAACACTCCTGCTTGAAACTAACGATAAAATAAAGGTGGGAGATTAAATATTTGAGGAAGCTTGCATTATTTTTATTAGTTGTTGATGCATCTTGTCTTACCAGTATGTTCAGTGCTGCTCAGCATAGCCCTAAAGCATCCTCTCCTGAAAAGATTTTCCAGCAGCTACATTTTCATTGCCTGCCTGAGATCTTCAGAAAGAACAGCAATATTTGCATTACCAAACCTTCACCAATTTAATTTTGACATCTGATGATTTGCACATGTGTACCACCATGTCAAGAGTGGAACATTGCTCCCTCAGACCTAATATAGTCATTGTGCTTGGTTAAATAAAATTACTTTTTAATATCACGATAAGACGACAAACATTCAGAGAGTTCCATACTGAAAAAGGGAGCTAACTTTCAGAGAGACTGCATGTACATTTCAGAGAACTGTATTTCCTGAACTTCCATGTGCTCTAATGTTCTGATGAATCTCTTTGCATTGTGCCAAACCATCGTCAACAGTGCCAAA
This sequence comes from Melospiza georgiana, assembly GCF_028018845.1. Classification (NCBI taxonomy): domain Eukaryota; kingdom Metazoa; phylum Chordata; class Aves; order Passeriformes; family Passerellidae; genus Melospiza; species Melospiza georgiana. The sequence goes on along the minus strand of NC_080437.1, from coordinate 14,781,724 downwards.
GATGAGGGACAAAACACCAAGGGATCAAATTGTGGCACTCATTCAATGACAAGCAGCAATACCAAACTGAACGTGTTTTGAAATACTGAATACTGCTTGCAACTACCTCTTATGTTGTCATTTTAATGCACTACTTAGCACATTATACTGTGTCTAATATAGGACCTCTAACATGCTCCTGCTAGGGTGATGTTAAAAGACAATCTCACACGAACAAGTAATGAGGGACGTTTCAAGATCATGTAGAAGCAATTGATTTATTTTGAGTGATCTGCAAAGAGCTAGTGGTTTAAATCATAAAACAAAAATGAGTAGTTGACAGTCCATTATATAAGAGAAACCAAAATCCTGAAATCATAGAAACAGGGAATTGTAAGCAATTCTTTTGTAAGCAATCTGAAAGTGAGAAGAAAATGGCTATTGTGCCTTTAGGAATACTTGCACCAGTTTCAAACAAGCAATCCCTAATACTGAGCCCTAGGATTAGACACTCTCAACTATTAGAGCAAAACACTTCCTGGTTTAAAATACAAAACTACAAAATGTGGTAAAATACAGAGTTGGAAACACTGCTGGCCATTTCCCAAAAACTGTTTTTTACTAGTTTTGAACAGGACAAGATGTCTTTAAACCCTCCCTTCATTGGAGATCCTTCTTGTGGGTAGGAATTTCAGCTGCCAACTAAACACAAAATTACCCCTGTAAAAACCAGTAAGAAATGATCATACCTATTATTCATATACTTCATAGGCAAGAAGTAATCTGGATTAGTCCTGCTAGCCTGTGTTTTTCCACTGATTTCTTTCATATGCCCTTTTATTCCTGCTTTATCTCACTCTAAACAGGTTTTACACAGACTTAATCTTTCACCAACAGAAACATGAGGCACGACAAAAGGAGCAATTTACATTGCTCGCTGCTGATTTCAGTTCCTTTAAAAGTTTAATTGGTGGGCTTTCCTTTTTTTATAGTTACTGAAAGAGACACCTGATGAATTATAGCCAGGTTGTCATAGTTTAAATAATATGGGATGAATTCCCTCTTAGCCTAACCATATCTTTACTTTTTTACACTAATAGAAAAGCTAACACTATTTTTAAAAAGCACAATTTTAGATAAGACATCGGACAAAACACCCCTTTCAGTTTGAGGCTCTCTCTTGTTATTCTGGTCTTGGGCATGTCAAGATAAAAGCTATAAAATGAGGAGAAAGGTCCACAAAAACCATGTTCAAGTGAAACAGAGCACTACTTGCCCTGAACCTTATTGTCCTTTAAGGGGTGGGTACAATGAGTCCTCAGTCTAAGAATAAACAGCATTTACTGAGATGATGCATTATGGCAGTGATAAAGTTTAATTGGAAAAAAAAAATCAGGAAAAGCTATTCTCAAAAACCATTTTTGCAGCCTGCCATAGGAAGTGATAGTACAGTGATATGTGAGAAAACATCATTCAAGAGTGCTGAAAGCAAAAGAACTCTGAAACTCCCTTTCTGGCCTCACAGCTGTCAGAAACAGGATAAGTTGCCTTAAATGACCACAAGAAGCCACAAAGCTGCATCCCGTGACCATCATGCTCATCTGTATTTATCTAGAATAGAGTCTACTTTGGGCCATTGTGAAGAAAAACAGGCAAGATTTCCTGTCATTTCAAACTTTAATGCCCAATACTAATGTAAAATGAGAACCTGTTTGGATTTGATGTTTGGGTGTGGGTTTCGAGGCATTTTTTGGAGGGTACGCAGAACAGTGCCATACTAAATGGAAATTCATACTTAGGGAATGTACATGGAAAAACTCCACTGTTTCCTTAGTAAGATCACAGTAAAGCACAGCAGGACACATGCATACTTGCTTTTTCTGCTCAAAAACAAAAAACAAACAAATACTCATAAACGACAGAAAAAAATCTCTGGGAGCAATACTAACTTGGTGCTACAGTCCACAATCACATCCTGATTTGCTTGAAAGGCTTGTCTCACCTCTTGCACTCATTTTCAATATTTATATTTTGGTTTCTTTGTTTTATCTTCCACTACCTATCCTTTAGTGAGCAAGTGTAATTACCGTTACATATTTTAGAACTAAAAAAAAATCAATTGCTGATAGAAATTTCTTGGTCTGCCTCTAAATCACATTCTAATACAAGATATCTGTTGTAGATCAAGACTACTTGAATATACCCAAGAAATGGCTAAAAGCAAATGAGCCCCAGATGACATTCTGGTCAAGACAGCAAGGAGTTCTAGCTCCTTAAAAGCAAATTGTTTAACATGCTTTGCTTTCTGAGCATGTTTCATAACTGAATTTGAGCCACAAGCTTATTGTTCAGATATGTAGCACAGATTGAGCTTTATATATGAGTATATATATGTGTATGTATATGTGTATATATATGGCTCCTTATGGCTCTTGAAATTAAAAACTCCATCTTAATTAACATACTCCATTTGTTATAGATGTGTATGTAGCAAATGCTGATTGAGCGCCTCTAATTCTTCTAGAATCATGTCATATTGCTCACTTGAAAACCAGAAGATTCTTCAATAACTCCTATCATTCACTTCATGACAGACTGGAATGAATTTTAACTTCTATAACTGGGAACACCAAGTATTGTATCAGTACAACTGCCCTAGTTCATGGGTCACCTTGGAATAGCAGGTAACCACACTGCAATTGTTGAAAGTTTCTGTTTTGTGTTGCAACCCAACAGAAATTACAAGCCTGGCAATGGTTACAGTGGGCTAACAGCATTTTAGCCAGGCATACTGGCACAGATTGCTGATGCAGGAACTAACGCAGCATTAACTTTTTGATTAGCTGCAGCTTTCTGTTCCCACATCATGCCACCCACATGTGGCCACTGCACACTGCTGTAGCTTCCCATAGAACACTAAAGCACTGTCATTCAGTGACTGCCAAAAGAAGTTCTAATGCTGGTTTAGATACTATATGAAAATATCCACCTTCAGCTGGATATTATTTCTAGAAATCCTTGTTTCTTAAGAATTTATGGTGGGGTTTCCAAATCCAAACAATATATTCCACTTGTGTTGAAGTCATGCTATAAAGTAGCTAAATTTCACTGGCTTTTGTCAGTTTTGAAAACTGGAAAACACTAAGATTTTTTTGCTGTTGTTTCTGGAAAAATGATCACAAAATTATTGAATATGGTTTTCCCCGAGGGCCCTGAGTAAACAAGCATCAAGACAATGAGCAAACACAACAGCCACACACTCTCACAGCAAGATAATGAGGAAACCATGTACACTCCCGGCTAGTTACCAACAGAGACTTCCCATAATTAAATTTAACTAAATGTCAAGTAAGGTAAATCAACATCAATTCCTTGGATTCAGGGACATAGACAATTAAGATTTACTTCCATTTATTATAATTCATAATATTTTGTGGAAAGAAAAGGAGTGGATGTGAGCATTAGAGATATAAACAAGGCTAATCAGACTACAGTCAAAATGCATTTAGTAGGACTCTTGTAGAAATCCCATAGAAATTGTATGGCTGGTTATACTTTTCCATGCATCTTTGTTTTGTCTCACAAAGTTGTCCAAAGATAGTGGTTTCCTTATAACAGTTTTTTCAAAAACAGTGGCAGAATTAGAAGTAAGTCTGGATGAAGATTTTTTTTTTAATTAAAAGCTTGTACTGTCACATTGTATTTTCCATTCCTGATCAGCATTAAAAGTGAACAAATTGAAAGTGACCTGCATTTCAAAAAGTTGCAAAAACTTTAAGACTTTTAGGATATTTTTGCACACGTACCATTTGTGATGTAATCACAATGTCAGTATTAAACATGACAGAAAAAAATTTAAAGATAAAAAGATGTAAAACCCCTGAATCTGCTTAGCAACAAGATAGAGGTAATATATAAATTCTTTAGCCAGCAGATAAAATTCAGTCTGAGGATTACAGACTGTGCTCCAAGCTATTAAATTACAGAATTATCTCACTAAAGAAGTGCACATGTTTGATCATCTGCATGAGTAGATAAGACAGTGTCTAATCAGTTTAGAGCATACAGGCAGGTATGACAGCACAGAGCGATGCTATTATTGCCATCCATATGTCTAAATGAAAGAAGCAAATGAGCGAATTAAGTACCCCAAACAATCTCTACTTTGTGAGAATTGGTTTTTTGTCCTGTTTTACATGTGGTACTACTTTAACAGCGTCCAATATTAATATTTAATGTGGTGTACCATCTGAATACAGGGTGCCAAAAGTATAAGAGACGTCACAATGCCTTTTTTATGATGGAAACTATCACTTAGTAGTTGCTCATCTTGAGTCTTTACCTATGAAGGAAAAAAACCCTCCCACAATTCTCCTGTGATAAATGTCAGCAAATTGGAAACATGAATGAGGACCAAACCTTCCCAAGGGACAAATGAAGAATTAAACATCTGAATACCAGAGCTCTGCTACAATGCTAACCATTAGACTGCAGAACTAGATACCTTTGTTTAATGATGGTATCGTTAAAAAGGCTTGTTCTGCAGAAATAACAAAGTGATCAAAGAAATTTAATTATCATAAAACTTTTATCCAGAAGGCCAGAATTTATTCCAAGAGAATGATTATGTAGTAGCTGCAGCTTTCAGGTATTACGTGTTGTTGGGATAAATATTCCATGGAATGGTTTGAGTTGGAAAGATCCTTAAAGATTATTAAGTTGTAATTATCCCGCCATATGCAGGGACATGTTTCACCAGATCCATCCAGCCTGGCCTTGAACATCTCCAGGGATTCAACATCCACAGCTTCTCTGAGCAACCTGTGCCAGTGTTTCACTATTACTCTTATTTACAGATGAATAAACAAATATATATGAAAATTTGTATATTGAAAAATATAAGAAGCTACTTAGTAACCCAGTTCAGATGTAGAGTTTATAGTTAAAATTTGTTTTTAGAGAACATTTATAAGTTCTTACTGAAGTAGGTACAAGATTCAACAGGTGGACAAGACCACTAATATTTCTGTTATTATCTTCAATCCCAGTATCTCAGCTAAACAATAATGGAACCAGCAGGCATTAAGTCTCTTTCTTTACCAAGTCAAGAGAAGAATCATCCCTACATTATCCTTTTAAGTTTCCATTTAAAGTTGTTTTCCATTAAGTTCAACTTTTAAGTTTTCCTTTTAAGTAGTCAGCAGAAGTCAAATGACATTGTTTTCAATCCTCTTCAAAACACAACTTGCAGCAAGCCTTTCTAGTAAAGTGGCATTGCAATTGAGTAAAACATTTTGCAGGTGATGAAGAATGCTACAAGAGAACATTCTTTTCATATTAAAACTAGATTGCAATATACAAGCCAGAAACTGAAGTTTTGTGTTCTGGAATTCTAGGCAAGTGCAGAGTCAAACCCACAGTCTCCATACCCACTTAAATGCAATACAGAAGGTGACAGCTACTTCCACTTCCACTATATTTAGTTCAGCATTAAAGTATATTCTGGTGAAAAACAGTGTACAGAAAGATAAAAAAGGGAAATTTTATATACCAATAACAAAAAAGTAGGGGAACACACCCAAGAAAACTGCAAAGCTAGCATTATAAGAATCTGATTCTTCCATCATTACGCACTCACTGTACAGAGCCTCTCTCCATCCCATGGCAGGCTTTTCACAACACAGCACAGAACTAATTGTGCAGCGACAGGTCTGAAAACCTGACAGGTAATCTTGGAATTTCTACAGTTCATGGTCATAATGACTACTGCTTGAAACTCTTACCTAACTACTACATTATTTACAAGCAGCATGAAGTTCGCTTCAAGTTTCTTCCTAAAGTGTTCAGTAGGATGATAGAGAAAGTTAAGGAGTCTACATTCATATTGATTTCTGAACTGGTTCATACTCCGAAATTTTCTGGTGTGGTGTTCAAGGTTTTGAGGATGCTTTTTGCTTTCATTTTGGTTTGGGTTTTTTGGCGGGCTTTTTTTTTTTTTATAACATTTTAGGATACATGTCTTTTTTTATATTTCAAAGCTTAAGAAATTAAGCATAGTAAGATTAGCAATGTCTTTTGATAATCTTACTGGGTTTTTTTTTCCCCCCCACACACAACAGAAACTACTTCAACTGTTATGTAATAATATTACTCTTCTTTTCCAAACAGAGGTAGAACAAGAGTTTCCTAATACAATCTGACAGAATTGGCCAGGCATGCTATTTAAAGGTAATACTATTTGAAAGCAGGTTACCTCATCTCAAAGGGCCAGGGGAAAAACCTTCTATAGTAACCTGCCTGCACAATAGATCCCAGGGGATTTCCCCTCATCCAAGTCACCTTCACGCAAACACAATCATAAAGAAGCTATCTGAGATGCAAAGGAAGCCAATGCTAAATATGCCCAAGTTTTCCTTCTGCCTTGCAAGGCTGGAAAGGGGTATAACCAATATTATTTCTTAGTGCTAGTTCTTCTCCAAAATAAAAGGAAGTTATAAGGCCTTTTTCCTCATTACTACAAGACAAACATCCAGAATCACAAAAGAATGGGGTATTTCTTCCAAACAGCATAACAGACTATTTAGTCTCACCAATTAAACAACTAACTGCAGTCATAAGTTTCTGGAACTGATGTAATGTAAGATCATAAAAATAACAAAATAAACTGTTGAACAATCAGGCAGAGTGAATCAATATTCAGTTCTGATTTTGGCTATTAAAAGCCTGGGTCAACATTCATTACAGAATGTGAGTTTGCCTCTCATAGATCCTCTTTCCATCTTAATCAAACTGAAAGCTCTCTAGAAAAGCACTTGCTCGTGCTCTTGTGTCTTTGCAGTGCTCAGGAAAGCCTAGCTCTGATTTATGAGACATGATGAAAATGTTACAGTTTTTATGCATTTGTTTCCTAAACTTAGATGAGGTTTCTTTTATTGACCTTGTTTTGCCCACAGGGCCTTAGTGAAACAGTAAGAGCTACTAATAAAGCTTTCTGTTATATTAGTACAGCAAACTCATTCAATGTTTTTAGGTAAGACTGATATGACAAATGAACAGTCATAGAATAAATAAATACATACAAAAACATAAATAATAAGCACAGCCTTTACATTCCAAGCACAAATGAGAAGAAAGATTTATGGGGGAAGAACTAAATTTATTGAAAACCTTTATTCTTGGGCTTTTTCTTTCTTTCTTCAGGTGGTAGATACTTCTGCCTCATATGAAATTTCAGCCTGTACATCATAGTTCTGACACTACCTCTGTCTTTCAGGAAAAAGCAAAAGCACTTTATTGCTACTGTTGAACATGGTACACTCCTTCAAACGAAAACTCAACCAGAGTCTTTGTGTGAAAACAGAAAGAAGCAAGAGAAATTGAACACTTTTCCCATGCTAGCATTCAAAAGTTAAGTAATGAAACATTCTTATAATGAATGAGTCATACCTCAGAGTCTTCCAAGTTTAAAAAAAATTGGTACTTGATAACTTATTTGCTCTTACAGACTGTCCTGGAAAGACAACTTTTGTCAAAATAACTGCACCTGTAGCAGAATATCTGTAAGAGCAACATTTTACCCATCATAATCTTGGGTACTGTACCAGGGGATAGAGGAATGCAAACAAGAACAGAATTTCCAAAAAAAAAAAAAAAAAAATCAAAAAAAGGATAAAAAAATTCAAAAAAATGGATGTCAGTGATTCTCAAGTTGAGGCTCAGTGGCCTGCGCTCATCATCCAGCTGAACAAAATATAATGGATTACTGTGTTCCATAGATGGTAGCCTATAACTACATAAAATGTTACAGGGGAAAGCCAAATGTTGCTGGCTCAACCAAGAAGCAGTTTCCAGGTTATATCTTATATCCACATAAGTTAGATGAGTATTACTACACCCCTGCCAGAATTTATGTTAAGCAACTTCTCTTTTCAAGCTTTTTACATGAGTACAAGTTAAATTTCCAACCAGAGTTAATTGAAATCATTATGTTGTCAAGATATTTCATAATATTAACATTGGATTGATAGTCTTTTCATGGAACTATTTCAAAGTACCTCTCAAAGAAATGCTTTGCGATTTACTATGTTAATTAAAACATTGCTAGATCTATTGATTTTAAATGAAAATGTTGACACTAATATAATGCTTTCAGTATAAAATATATTACCTTTTCCACAAGGCTGGCCTAACCTGGCTAAATGGGGGAGTGGGGCGGGCTCTAGTACAGCAGGACAAGAAAAACCCCTATAATTTTCCCTTTCCTTTTCCAACTACCATAAACTAAGCTGACATGTGCCTCCCATGCAATAAAGGCTTTTTACTTCTAACTGTTGTCTCTATTCAGTGAAACACTATGAAACTTTATTGCTGCAATGGTCACATTAAAAACATGGTTTCCTGCAACTATAAAAATAAAATATTAAGATGAAGAAAAAACCCCCAAGCATTAAGCTTTGCATTATAACTTCCCTTGACCTTGCTTTATCATACAGCAGCATGAAGGTCTCTACATGGCTGCATTAAAATACTTTACAAAAAAAATCTTATCTATAGACCCATAGATAATGTCATGCAGTGCAGGAAAGTACACATGATTTAATATAAAGCTTGTGGTTTTTAACAGTTTACATAGAACACTGAATCTGTCAACAAATCTAAATCTGTCTAAATCTGTAAATCTAAATCTGTTTAAATTGCAAGAATAAAATTCTCCTTTGTTTATTTATTATCAAACATGGATTTATCTATGCCACATTAAAGGAAATCAGCATGGCAGTAAAGAGAAATGTCCTTAAGACAAACTCAAAAAAGAAATCAAGTTATCCAATTCTGCATTTAGAGCAGGTATCTTTGCCTCACTGTAGTGCAAATGAGCAAGTACTGTTTCAAAAGACTAACAAAACTATTAACCAAAATCTAATCCCTGTCCTTTAAAACCTACGCATACAGTTTCAGTTAATATTCTGTCTAATCCCTGCTCCCACTGGAATCAGCAGAAGATACACACACTAAGGAGTCTGTGTTTCCTTTGCTGTCTTTTGGGAATATAATGACTGAAGTACAACATGTAGAGATACTTATGTCCTTGGGAGTAACCATCACAAGGATGCATTTCCGTGTAAGCAGGGGTGTGAACTTAACAGACCTTCAGTTCAGCAGGAAGTGCACTACTAGGTGACTATCAGAAATTATATTTCATTGAAACTTATTGGTTCACATTCCCTTCCTACAGAAACAGGGAAAAAATTGGTTCGTTCATTTCACAGAATTTTACCAAGGAAAAAATGGCAAGGCTTCCATCAGTGGGGGAGGGAAAAATCTAATTCTCTAGTGAAACACAAGAGAAAAGACCTCACTGACAAGTCTAAAAGTTTTACTAAAATTTCCAGTACTAGTTTTCCATCTTGAAGCTCACAAACTGCAAATAAGGCACAGTATCCCAACACTGAAAAGATGTCTAGAAAACTGCAAGTGCTATAGAGAACCATATAAAACCAGAATGTCCCCAAATTTTTAAGAACCTGCTTCAGCCAAACTTTTGCTCAAACTTTAACTGCCACTACCATTAAATATTATGCTCATACTTGGTCCTGCCAAGGGAAAGGCTTGACAGAGGAGTTTGGACAGAATCTCATTTCTATTCAACAGCATCTGACCTTGAGCCTAGAAACTCCCTAGAGGATTGTGGCAGGAGAGTTTTTCTGCTTTGTTTTAATTCTAAAACCTATTCATCTTCCTTTAGGGGAAAAATGCACAATTAGCTTTACATTACCAATACGCCTGCACATGTATTCTCTTTAAATTTCTTGTAGGAAGACAGGTGTCTGCAGTTCTGATAAAGCTTCATTTGGCTCTCTGACAGGAACATACTATTCCATATATGTTATTTTCATCCTCAAATTTAGCCATCTACATCTGTCCTCAATTAAAGCAGTGTAAATATGGATCGACTGAGCTAACTTCAATTAAATTACATAGTTAAGCACAAGACCAAAACTCGACCCAGAAGCTAGAAATGAATTTAACTTTGTGTTCCAATATGCTTTTAGTCTTACAGTGCCTTAGATTTTCCTCTGAACTCTTTTTTAGCATTTTGACAAAGAATCACACTACGTATTTTTGAAGCAAACCAGCACGCAGAGGAAGGTAACTCAAATAACACACTTGTCGACACTTCTGTCAGCTAATTTATGCTTTTTAGATATTTTTGGCATTGCTAGCAAATAAAGGCATGTATTTTGTTTTTACAGTTCTTGAAAGTGTAACTGCTTATCACAGCAGACATACTGCTGTCAACTTTTTCTACATAGAGGCTTTAAAATTCAACTGGTTTACTTTTTCTCCAGTCTAAAAAGTAGAAAACATCCACACACAGACCAAATAAATACTCACTAATATTTGCAACTAGTACAAAAGATAGAAGTACTAATTATATGCATTAATATTTAATGACTGCTTCCCAGGTGAAGTTAAATTCTTAATAGTCAGTTATTCATTTTTTTAACAAAAAGTCACTTTTTCACATCTCTTATGCCAAAAGCACAAAAGACCAGAAAACAGGTGCAGGAAGCACTTACAGTATTCCTTTAATGTCTAAACTAAAATTCTTGGACATAATGATATATTCTGTTACAGAAATCAAAGGACTTTGAATCATCCACAAGAACAAAACTTAGAAAACATATTATGTTATCAGAAAATACATTAGAAAATGTATTATGTTGTAGAAAATGTATTATGTTAGGAAATAATAGGCATGTACACAGCTCTCTGGATTCATGAGAAGCAAAGGTGGTCTTTTAACCTGAGAGATGAGAGCAAGGCACAGTTTCTCAAAACACACTTTTTATTGTTTGTTTCAACTTAAGGGTAAAGCATGAGAGACTGTACTGCATTTCAGACTAAAAATCCCTGATCTGAAGCAGAATCTTTGAAACAACCATAGAAACCTCCCAGTCTGGTATAGTCTGACACATTCAGTAGAAAGAGAAAACATGGGCAAGATTAAAGAAGGACCAAGCATTTTGAATGTTTAAGAATAAACCTGCTGCAATGATGACAAAAACCATTAATTCCCTCATTTGGAATAAATTATATGATGAACCAGTAGGTCATTAGTAGTTCATCTTACAGTATTCAAGTTGTATCAGGTGCTATCACATCAAAAAGAACAAAAGAGCATGCCTTAGCTTAGTATCAAGTGAACTGATTGAAATATTCATTAGGATTAATGTAAAAAATCTAGAGAAATATGGTATCATTAGTTCCACCCACCTGCATTTCCATCAGGTAAACAAAGGGCTTTGCTTAGCAAAATTCTCTCTGTGGAGTATTTTACTGGCAACTACATATAACATTCCTCAACAGCTCATGCTGCCATGATTGGCTGACAAAAGTTTGGGAGTCTTGAAATTTGAATCCAACCCTTTCAAATGGTGATGCCTAATTTAATGCAGAGATCACTTAATAATTAAAAAAAGAAAAAAAAAAAAACCCAAAACATAAAAACAAACCCAAGTGCACCAAACCAAACTTAAAACTGTTTCTTCTATGTATTTTGTATTACTGACAAAAACTATGGGCCCTCTTATATAAACACCTAAATAACACTAAAACACCAATACTCATGCCAAGTCAGAAGTTGTTGCAATATTAACATATTTGAAACAAAATGGGAAAGAGGATTCACACATACTCATCACTGTACCTGCAAATAAAACTTAATAGCAGATAATAAAGCTATTTTCAATTAGTATGCTAATTGTCAAAGTGTAACAAAAATGAAGATTTTCCAAGCTTTTTCATATATTCCTATTCCTTAAAAAATCAACAAGACAAGTAGAGATTTCATTACAAGTACAAGGATCTGATGTCAATATTCTTAGCTACAGGAGGTAAGACTCAAGCCTCTCTCAATCCAATGCTTACTTTGTGGCAAACTAAAAGTTTTCAGGCTTCATCACACACTTATTCTTGTAATTCCTGAATATCACTGAATTAACTCATGATAACTCAACTAGCTATATAATTTCATTTTTATAAAACCAGGTCTAACTTTTTTTTACACTACAAGATGCATTCTCTAAGTAAAATAAAACATCTCACACAGACAAGCTTTTCATTTGTAGAAATAAAACAGTGGCTTTGGATATCCAATGGAACTGCATCATTAAAAAATTGGTCATTCACATAAAGAGCCATTAGCTGTAAAGAGACCACAAGCAACTAGTGTTGATGCCCAAGGCTTTTTCCAAAAGAGCATACATAATAATTCTAAAGGACTGAATGGCAAGGAAAAATTCAGATTATCTGTCTGCACTTATCAGACCCAAAAGAAATTTTTAAAAAAGCAGAAGTGCAGAACAAAAACACTAAGGAAAAGAGCCTGTATAGTCAAAAAAAATTGATACATGAGAATACAATCTCCAAATGCATAATATGGAAGTAAAAATCATTCATGTATAAATATACAAAATTTATATAAAGATGTCACATGCATGTCATATTACTAGATTGATTTAACTATATAGGACAGAAATGTATTTTAGAACAGAAAATGGGTATTGGGAAAGAAAAAAAAAAGTTCTGACTTCACTACTTTTTAAAAGTTGATTTCAATGTTTTTTAAAGTATGGGTAATTAATCTGAATCATATATTGCACAGAAACAAAGGAATAATACAAAGTTTAGTTACATGTTCAAAGTCATGCAAGTTACTGTTAGATATGAGAACAGAAAACATCTCAAATCTCAGCAGTCACACGCTGCAGCGCTATTGAATTCACACTGTTCCCATTATTTTTGAAGAGTGACCAAAAATGCTTAGGAAATCTAAAGTTTCTGCTATGGACCACACCATCTATTGCGAATCCTCTAAATGATACCTCAAATAGAGAAGGGTTTTCTGCCCAGATAACTCCTCCAAAAGCTTTAAGCCAGGGGCTGACAACGTTTTCCAGCCTAGACACATTTGAAATTATCCATTGTATTTAAAAATACCAAACAGCAACTGTAAACCTATCAAACTGGTAACTTGATTTTCTTAGTTACTTCTCACTTGTCAGCCATCTGCAACAGCAAATTGAAAACCACCAACTTATCCAAAATAACTTTGTAATAATTACCATGAGAGAAAACAAGGCAAATCAGAAAATGTAATCTATAGGGAAATTATTACAACATTTTTAACAGATTGATATGAAAATAGCTATGGGTTTCTCCAATACTTTTCTGTTAGCATGACATGATGATTTATTCTGCTGTTTTGTAATAGAGAAAAAAATTTGGATTCTCATCTACTTTGATATTCTTAGAAAATCCTCTAAGTAGCACAAAACAGTTTTCAAACTTTGTCTGATAATGTGCAGCTTGATCATGTTCATTGAAGCAAATCAGACATAAGCACCAATGACAACATTTGCTCTGGCCATGGTTGAGAACAAAAACCACAAACTTGCAGCCTTGAAAAAATAAATCTGAACAAACCACTATAATTCTCAAGAAATATCCTGCTGAATTTCTTAGAGCAGAATGTAGAACTCTGATTTAGCTGAAACAATAGAACTGAGTGGTGCAGCTCCCATATGCATGGGGGCCAAACTGCAGCATGGACACGAAATGGCAGCAGGGAACACTGTCCATACAGTCCAATGACACTCACAGCCCACACACATCAAGTGCCAACTGCCCCAATGCCACTCCAAAGCTGAACTCAACCTTACAGCATCTGAGTTGGCTCGATTTTAAAATCCAAAACAAAGCATTCAAACTCACAAGAGAAGACTTTCTCCCTTGTCATAACAAACAGATTAAAAAAATAAGGAAGAAATATAAAATTAAACAGCTGACAGGGATATTACAAAGAGTTTGCATTGTTACTAAACTGCTGACAATATACTCATACTTGCTACCAAGATACATAGCTATACTTTCTCAAGGGACATTCAACACCTTCAGAATACATGTTACAGGATTAAATATAATGGCTGACAAGAACCAAGAGCTCAGTATTCTACAGCAGGCTCATGACAGCATCACATTTTGTATATCACAACAATCAGATGGCTCACTAAAATCTACTCATCTCTACTGAAGTAATTTTTAAAAGATTTTACCCCTGACAGGCACAAACTGATTTTTTTAACAGTCTGTAGGAGTTACATGTTTTTCAATGAGGGGACTGTGGGCATCTGACAGAACTGGATGGCTTAGTTTGCATGCAGTCTGTAGAAGGCAGGATTGGGTTCCACATTTCACTTTTAGTTCCCAAGTGGTATCCCCATTCTAAGCAGTAACAAGTACACTGTGTTTGAAATTTATATTTTATTAAATTTGGACCAGAAATAGAGGAAGAATCAGATACTGTTTCCTTTCCCATTCTATATTTACCCTGCCTCAATTAAGTCAGTTTTGTGACTCCTTCTTCACAGTCACAGTTAGCAATTCCATAGCTCATAAGAAGGCATGGCATTACATTGCAGAAATTGCTTTTTCCCCTTCCTATCCTAGATAGCTCTGATGAATAGAAGCAGTCTTCACAAGACTCACAGAGCCAACAGGACTGTTTTAAACTTCTGAAGAGTTTTTGTCTCTTTCCCTCCCCCCCCCCCCCCCCCCCACTCCCTACTTAAAATATTTTCTCCTATCTTTATCCCAAGCTGAAGGGAAATGTCTGCAGGATGAGGACTAACTAGGAAGGAGGAGCAGGATCATTCAAGAGAACAAGGAAGTTCCTCCCTTAAACTCATGGCTTTTTGCTCTGGATTTATGGAAGGTTCTGAGAGCATCCAGCTTCTAGGTAAAAGATATGGAACAAGCAGTTAATATTCCCTGATTTTTACTTCTAATTGACAAGTTCTCCATGCTCGTTTCTACCATTAGATTACCTGCTCCCTTTTCAGAACGGCAAATATAGAGTTACTACTACTTCAATTGAACCAAGCCTTCCAAACCTTACCAGTACAGACATCAGACTTCACAGGAAAAGTGGGACTTCCTGCAGCTTTGGTAGTAAGCTTTGAAGTTGTCTCTGCTGCAGCATTTGAAGCTAAAACAAAGCATTAATTAAAGCAGAGAGGAATCTCCTGTGCCAAAGCAACGCGAATTTAAGGAGCCACATAGAACTACTGAGGGATATGTTGAGAATATTCCTCAAGAAACCTCTGAATATTCAAGAAATACTTAAAAACAGTTTCAAAAGGAAAATAAAAATTAGGTAAGAAGGAAATGGAAACTCATTTTAATAGACAATATTTTGTGTGAAAATTTTGCTGAACATCAAAATGGAGATTTTTTTCTTTTTACCACAAGCTTAGCAGTTTGTGCCGTTTACCCCATGCATCAGAACAAATGATTGATGGTAGAGCTGTACAAAAACATACACAGAATTTTCTTCCAAAATATTCATTATCACATCAGTGCTTTAATTACAAGCATAATTTTTCAAATACACTAAGCACAAAGAGAATAAAACACCATAAAAACCCCAATATTATCAACTGCATCATCAGAGCAGCCCTTCACATAGGAACAGCACAAATGCCTTAGGGGAAGCCATCTGTCTCCTCCAGTAAGCTTTGTAAATATGCAGAATGGTGTTTGTATCTTTTGTTCAATACCTGGCTATTGTCAGTGGCCCATAGGTGGAAGGTAAATTTCCCCTGTACTACACATTAATCAAGAGGATCAACACACCATTACCACAAGGCACATTTCTGTATTTACACACTTTCGTGCTAGATTCATGCAAGAAAAAAGTAGCAAAGATTTGCCCTTACTTATGTTTGACATGCATATCCAGCAATAGAGGTTATCAATAGTGCAGTCTTACACCAATTTTTCACCAATGAAGCACTGTATAACAGAAGTTTACCTAAACCAAGTTTGCCATCTCAAGAGTAGACACGTTCGTGACTTTCTCAAAATAATCACACCATTCAAAACTTTATATAATATTATTTTAAAAGTGTGTTTGCTTTTCTTCGTTTTAATGACAGAATGCCATGCATACCTTAATTTAGACAAGAAAAGAAGTGGTACTGGCAAAAAAAAGAAATTAGAAGATATTTATTCCCACTGTAGGAAAAGCCTCATGCTTTTAAATACTATTAGAATGGTTTCTGCAAGCATGGCCAACTATCTAAAGGTCACCAAAGTCACTGCAACACAGCCCTAAGTCTGAAGATAACTTTAAAATGGGTAACTTCCATAGCAGCAGCTATAACCTGACTGAAAATAAGGTAGAGTAGGCTACAGTGAGATGTGGCTTACAAAAAGGAGGCCTATAAAAATAAGCAGTTTTAATTAAGATAAATTGCATGTGCTATGTATACACTAATTTTCTACTTTTCCACCTTTTGAGTTAAGAATTCACATGCAATGTTTTAAGTCCAGTTCTGAGTATATTTCATGTCATTTCTTTGTAAAATCTACTGTTTATTCATTTCTTGATTTGATTTTGCCAGTACATGTACCTTATGCTAACCCTATCCATTCTCCACATAGCAGTACTTAAAACTGGTAAAATTGAGTAGAAAAAACACAGTTTATGCTTGATTAGCCATTTAACTCATGAAAAATCTCAGAGAAAAGAAAATTTAAGTTTAGCATATGTTAATCATAGAGTATGCTGAATTGAAGGTATACATTAGGATCATTATATCCAGATCCTGGTCCTGCACAGGTCAGCCCAAGAATCACCATGCAGTATGCATTACTCCTTTAAGTACAAGATCCACTGAAATTACAGCAGTTTCCCAAAAATAAAAAGTACAACAACAATCAGAACTGCTACATCTAAATGTAGCACCTATGCGCAGTTTTAAAGACCTATGTGTAATAGAAGAACTTTCTCACCAGACTCTGAGCAGAAGCCCACCCTTCAATCCAGAACAAAAAAACCCGCAAAACCCCCCCTTGCTATTGTCAATAATAAATAAATATTCAGAAAATGCATAACTGGAATTTAAACTAGCTGCAGTTACCATAGAAACAAACAAGACTTACTCAACACTTCCTACTCTATTCCATTATCATTACCTCATGAACTTACATGGAGAACATTGTTCCTATTCCTATGGAAACCCTGGAAATAGCCCCCATCATTGTCACGGATGAAGGCAATCTAGAACTCGTCCCTTGGATTCATTTATGTGCCACCAAGGCCTATGAAATATTAAAAATAACTAAACAGACAAAGTTCATTTCTCAATAGAGATGAGCAGAATCTAAACCATTCCCCATGAACAGCTGGCAGGTGAGTGCCAAACACTGACAAGCAGCTCATAATCTCTGAACATCTGCAATGATCAGACCTGTGCAGTTACACTGACACCCTGCAAGATGCTCAGCACTTTGGGCACTGCCTTGTTACAAATGCCCCAGCTAGGGAAGAATCTGCTCTTCAATCCTTATGTAATTTCTCTTCCTTTTTGACCTCAATGAGGAAAAGGGAACTTTTATACAAATGTAATAGTGTATAATCTAAAATACATATGTAATTCTTTCCATCTCCAGGAACTAAAATAACTTAAAAAAAAAAAAAAAAAGGCAGCAGCAAACAAAACCAAAAAAGAGGAGGGAAAAACAAAGAGGGGTGGGCCACCAGCAAAACCACACCATATCACCCAGGGCATGGAACATCTTGTGATTCCTGCCTGTGCAGTCAGATCTAGAAGCTGAGAAAGACTTTCCCTTTTCTCCTTTAAGTTCAGAAACCTAGACCACAGCTAAAGGGAAGATATGGCACTATTTATTTTTGCCTGACTAGGGTATTCTGTAAGTCCCACCAAACCTAAGAAAAATCGTAATGTCAGAGCAAAACAAATTGTTTTATCAAAGAATGCACGTGCTTCACTGCTGCAAAACTAATGCTATATCGGACTTGTAAAAGGCTTGGAACATTATGAGTATGAAAGACTAAATCACTGAAGCATGCATTCAATTCCTACTCTCTAGCCAATTAATATATTTTTTTCCAAATTAAGTTCTATTCAGATTAACTGCATCCTAAGAATATTACACATGCTCAGAAAAAATAAAAAAAAAGCTATGTTAATTTCACAAGAAGATTGGTTACAGGACATTTCCAGGATGAGAGGGATCCAAAATGAAAAAAAAGAAAGAAAAAAAAGAAATTTATGAGAACTTGTCTGATCCTTGAGAAAATGTATTAAGTTTCATATTTGAATTCTGAACTGTTGCATACTCATGTTTGCTGAAGGTTTCTCTTCTTGCTTTGAAAACCTGGTGAAACAGCTGATACTGTCAAGAACACTGTCAAAAAATGTATGTGCATATCAGCCACAACTGCTTGTCCAATTTCTTATCTGTCAAATATCAAATTATCCTTTGAGCTCCTATTCTCATTAAAGCAAGGAGATAACAGCCGCTGTGTCTTTGGAAACAGGGAGAAACCCCACAATTTCTGAACTATTACATTTCACTCTGGCAGCTAGAAAACTATTACATATCACAAGAGGTTGTGGGGATTTTTCCCCCCTCAACGCTAAAAAAATTTCAGTCCTCTCATTCAGAAAAAAAAAAAAAAAGAAATTAAAAGTAAATAAAAAGCAGCAAGAACAAATCTAACTGTGAAAAATTTACTATAAATACTTACACAATTAAAGATCCACTGGTTTTCCCCAAATCAGTAGTGAGGCCCTCTACCCTTTTTTAATAATTTCTCAGAAGCCCAGTCAAGGGTCTACAGATTCCCATAGACTGAACTGTGTCAAATGCAACAATATACATGAGACTTCATTCTGTATATCAAACACTCCATCTAATTAAGAAAATCTTTTTCTTCTTACTCAAATGATATAATTTCAGGAAGCAAAATCAGTTCATAAACATGTTTAATTTCCTGCATCTTGAGATTGATTATGAATGTGTCTGATTCTTCTTTGAGAAACTCACCTCAGAAATCTGATACTTCCATCATCTACAGCATTTTACAGCACTTCAAAGTAAATCAGTATTTTCCTGAACAGATTTTATGCAAACTTGTACCTTTTACTACTATTTATATTTATGCCATTCAACATCAAATGCAAATAGAACTGCATGGGTTCAATTAGCATGTTCTCAAATCATGTGCTTATGCAATTTAACATGGACGCTTTTTTAAATCACATGTCAAATTCCCATCTACATTGTTGAAGAGCAAAAGTCACATTTTCAAAGGTTGTGGCACCAAGAACATTATATTTCAGTGATGATTTTATTTCAAACCAGTTACAAAATTTCACTGGGATTCTCTGAAGTGATTTTAATCACTTTAGCTTCTAGTTTATAAGTATGTGCATTCTAAAAAGAAAACTAATCCAAATTACATAGGAGACACTTTTTACTGCAGTGAACTCCACAGAAAACCCTTGCATTTTAATATTTGACAATGCTCTAAAGCAATTATGTTTAAATAAAGTGAAAAATGAAAAAGCTTTTTCCCTTTAAACCACACATTATCATCATCTGTCTCCATTTGATTTGTAACTGATCACAGGTTTGAAGGATTTTTACACTAATAAAAAAAATATAAAGGGAATATAAAATCATTATTAGTCTATTGAATATATCACAAATCTCATTGCATAGCCATTTCAATCTTGTCTTTGCTTTACAGTTCTGACCACTCTCTACATTCGTAACACTGGGCTTAATTTCCAAGTCTGCTTCCATTCTTCCAGGTACAATTTTACTTTCAGATAAAATAGGTCTATATTTTATAGTCTTTGTTTTAACACCTAATATGAAATTAATAAATTCACTGTTTGTAGTTTGAAATCATGGGGCAGTGTAGCGAAATAGGCTGGTGAGTGGACTGGCAGTCATTTTTTCTTACTTGCTGTCTCTGCCTCTCTCTTGCCGTGGGAACTAGTCTGCTATTTGCAGAGAAAATTGGGATTGACTCAGTGCTGATGCAACAAACCAATCAAAAATCCTCCACTAATGCTGGGACACAGTGCTTCCTTTAAAATAAAAACATAGAAAATCATAGAAAACTTACAAGTACTCTGCCAGTTAATGTCTGGGCAGATATCATGACTCCTGCCCAATCCTTCACAGACGTCATCCATCCCACTTCTGCTGCCACATTCTCCTCTTTTTCATCTGTTGGTTTGCAGGCTCCATCTGCCTGTGTATCTCCACCACCATTGATCTTCTGGGCCTCCTGCAAAGTAAGTATTTGGGTTAATGTTAGCAATTTGACAGTGAAATTCAGTATATAGGTGGGGCCAAGAATGGTAATAAAAACAAGAAAATCAGTCTTCCTGGATCCCTGCTAGGTAAAACTAAGAACCTATTTGTCTACATCTTTAGAAATAAGAGAAATAGAAATGTTCTATAAGGTACCAGACTAACTAGATAATACTCTCCTTGACATTACATCTTCAAAAGGTATACTTAGCACTAAATATACAATATGTTACTTTGTTACAAGCAACATAATTGACAACAGCTCCGTTTGCAATTACAGAGTTACATACAAATGAATCTGTCAGACATACACCCAAAGACCTTTCAATGTATCAGTTCAAAATACTGCATACTAGGTGTGAACATAATTTATGTACAATTTTAATTTCCCATCACTAGAATTAATTATCTGAGTTAACCTTCACTGAGAAGCATGATGTAACAAGACAGCAATTATGAAGTGTGAGGGGAACAAAATCCATCATAAAGAATCTGCAGGGAGCTGCCACGCTATCAGTGAACCTGTGTTTCAATGGAAGTGTTTAATACATCACAGGAATTATTCTGTCAGTAAGTGGCTCTCACAGAAAGAAGAGCTAGAAATTAGAGGAGCCTCAGCTGCACCAAGCTCACTGATGAGTAACATGCACTGGAATTCATATCAGTCTCTCATGGATGCTGCAGCAAGGATGTCGTGGTCTGTGACTGCCTGTGATGTGCAACAGTCATGGGTGCTGCACAAACATCAAGGGAAACGACAGGAAAAGCCAGCATGGATTGTACAGTGTTTAAATCATACTGCATGCAAAGCATCACTGTGCCACGAGCATGCCTTTGGTGACAGCATAATACTAATGACTTCCTGAATACTTGACAAGTTATGCTAAAGAAAAATAGGAGAGGCAGCAAAATTCAGCAGTGAAGCAAGTCCTGAGCACTAGATCTGCATTAGTGTTCCAAGCACTCTGCACAGACCAACAGCTTGAAGGATCTTGTTTACAGATTACTTGTCTGTAGGCCAGTAAGCAGGAAATCGATTGCCATTAATCCCCTTTGGGATATCTTTTATACAAGCAAAGATGCTGTATAAATGGTGGTCATGTGATAATTATTGCAGTAGAAGTATATCCTGTGATGGTCAAAACCCATAGCTGTGAGATGGCCTTGAGGACACAGCTGGACACAAGGGTACAGGAACTTCCTGAGAGTAACACTGAGCTAATAAAGCAATGTCATTAAATCTGTCAGCAATGAACAGTAGAACAATGCTAAAAATGTAAAACAGAGACCAACAGTTGTTTTCAGAGAAGCTCAACACTGCAACTTAATTAGCTAATCAGATTCTTTTTTCTCTATTAGTTTCCCTCCCAGAAAGCAGGCTCCATGTTCTTACGAGCGATTACAGCAAAGTGTGATGTTACTATATTGATAATAACAAATTATTCAGAGTTACAACAGTAATTCAGTACACTTCCCAAGCAAATAATGCAACAGAAATTTAAAATTACTTTGTATTTGCATAGCTGGACCTCATTCACAGACAAATTTGGACACAGTGAATCAGATGTTCTACTCCCGGCGTTGAAAGATGTATCCTGTGCCGCACACGCACCGAGCACAACCTACAGATGAGCTCACTGCAGAGGACAGCAATGTACGACAGGAACACTTGCCTGGAGCCAGCTGGGACCCAAAGCCACAGAGATCAGACCCAAAGAAATGCCTTCACCACCATCAAGGTTTCGATTACAAACCAGGAAAGAGAACACTAGGCTCTACACTCCAAACAATACTGAAGCTTAGGCTACCCAGACATATCTCCAAGGCTTCACTGGTCCTAGCTGCTGTCCCCAGGGTCTTCCATGACTCAGACACCCTCTGTGGCCCGGGACACCACTTCAGCCCCATCCAGGGCTCCCACAGCCCTGTCCTTTCCAGCCTTGGTGAGGCCACAGCCAGTTCCCTGTGCCTGAGCCACAGGCTGCTGCCCCAGGCTGGCCCAAGAAGGCTCCAGGCCAGGCCTTGTCCCACCAGCCCAGCCATGGCGCTGGGCAGGCCCCTGGCCCATGGGAGGCCCACAGCCCTGACAGCTACAGACTGCTTAAAACACCACACATGACATTTCTTTCCCTCTTCCCACCAGATTCTCTGCCTTTTGTAACTGCTAGAGCTTGTCTTTCAGAACTGTAAGCTTCGCACCAGTTTTACTCCATGGTCCTCCTCTGCATTGCACAGTGAGCTTTCATACTCTGTACAAGTTTCTATTGAATGAATTAATGTGGCTTTCATAGTAAAGGAGGTATAATTATCTCTTGCTCTCAGATAAGAAAGTGAGGTGGTGATGAGGTACCTAACTCAGTCACTAGAGAAGTCACTGGCAGAGGCAGGATGAAACCACAGGTGTTTTTGATATTTTTACCCAGCAGTGCTTGTTTAAAAGTGCACAGATGCACACCTTGCTAAAAACACAACTACAGACCTTGCTATAGAAAGTCACAGAACTACAGATCACTAAACAAAAAGCTGAATAAAAAAGACAATTTCATTGAATTTGTATTAAGGTTAGAAAATTCTTTTATTGTGTACATTTTCCTTACCCCCAATCTTTTTGTCAATAGATGTGATTGCTCACAAGACATGAAAATAATTTAAAATTTCCTAGCACTCAATGAAATAGGAGGCAATTTACTTAATTGAAGGAGAAAGGTAGCTTTTATATTTTGAAAAGGTTTTCATAACCTACAGTTCTTTTGCTGTATTGACTTTTTGTTGCCAATAGAATAGAGCAGTAAAACATGACAAACCTATTCAGTATTTGATTCTCTAAAGGTATTAAAGTCTTTAATGCATTGAATGGCTATATTTCTGTATTTATGCTACTTACTTCACCTCTATTAAAATCTCCCACCCATATTATTTCTTAATTAAAATTTAAGTAAAATAATCATCCCCTGCCAAGTATGATTTGGAACAGACTCTCATGATCAGCCTAGCTCCTGCCATTATTGTAGCTATAATTAACATGCAGATTAGTTGCTGTTATGTAATATTTGTATTCAGTTGGGATATTTTATATTTTTTTATCTACATAGCTAGCTTTTATCTTACTTAATTGGCAGTTGAGCATTAGGAAAAGTTTATCCCTGAGTCATTATGCAATTGTGCAGTGATCACTAAAGGAGGTTTAAAGGCTGCTTTTTTTTTCTTTATACTGAGCAAAAAATTCAGTCCTGTTATTAAGGATATAGTCTTGTTTCATTGCTAGTTCCTCATCCCAGTGCACTGAGTAACCAACACCTGAAAAAGGTGCTTAAAGTAATAACCTGACAGTGACAATAGCTGCTTAATTATTTACAAGTTCAATACCACAAGTAAGAGTTCTTTACCCACTCTGCTTACCAGTTTTCATTATTTTAATTACTTCATGGCAGGAACACGCAGGTAGATGAAATGAGAAGCAGTATTTTGTGAAATATATTTTTCCTGAACTTAATGACTAAATGGAAACTAGCATGATGAGGAGGTGTGTGTACAGGAATCAGTACTCAGTGTTCTATCAATGGCTTGGCACAGACCTGGACCAGAAACTTCAACGGTTTGTCTCCTATTTTTAGCAATAAGTATTGATTTAGATTACCTAAGTTCTGGGATTCTTGAAGACAGTCACCTAAAGAAAGAACTCAAAAAGGCAAAATTCACTCAAAAACAGGTAACAGCTTTCAAAACATAGTCCTGCCTGTTCCATTTCACCTCTAAAATACCTATACAAACATAGAACCACTGCACAGACACCTCATCCAACTCAGGACAACACAAAATCAAATCAGAAAATTATTATGAAACCTTAAAACATCATCTAAGAATAATCTTTTTACAAGTCCTTTACAAATCTTTTTACACAGGACAACATGAACACAACCTGAAAAGAAGTCTCTGAAGTATGGTACTGAAAAAACTTGCTATCTTGTTAAGATATGTTTTAAAACATATGAAACAGGGAGTCAATAATGTGAGGGAAAATACCTGGGTTGAAATGTGACGAAACAAAAAAAAAGGATTCGGTAACCTCATTTACCTAACATGTAACTAGCTGAATATTACACAAAAATCATTAAGTATCACCTGTAATGAGATACAGAGCAATGAGTCATGACCACATCACTCAAGAGAAAGTAGTATGCTCAGTCTAAGCAGATGTTTAAAACAGTAACACCAACTGGGCAAACACAGTATTGGCCTTTGACTTCCACCCTAGATAACATGAGATGAGAAAGGGCCTGTCAGAATGGCAGCTGCTCCTAGTTTAATGTATGCAGTAATAATACAACAAGAAAATATCATTTGGAGCAGTTAGGAAAGGGCTGCTTTAGATAATGATGCCAGCAAATAATAATTTTATCTCTATTAACTGCCCTTAAATTAACAGCATTGCATTCCTAGAGCCTGGCATTTTATGAAATGTTTTATATCAATCAACAACACTGTGATAATGCCATTCTTACAAATTAGGAATTTGTATTTATGTTTCTTTCCTTTTCATTTACCTGTTTCCCCAAAGCCACCAAGAGGTGCTATGTGAAGAGAAATAATTTTGCATATGAGAGTATTTCTCCTTTCTCTTGGGCAAATGTCTAAAACACTGTTTAAAATTATTAGATTTCTATCAATAATTTAATTTCATGTCCTTCAGTACATCCACTCACCACTTTCACATCTCCAAATAGGGGTCTTAAATTTATATAAAACCATAATATTATGCTGCATTTTCTGAAGCTGGGCAATGTACAGTGACTGTTAAGACTTCAGGTACCTACTGCCATAGCAGAAGCCTTCTGTCAGATAAAGTTACCATCTATTGTCTCCATCTAAACAGCTACTGAGTACCAGTTCATCCAGTGCTAAAAACAAGCAAAACAAAAAAGCCACCCTGCAGCTGCTCACCTGTTCTAGTGCAGTTTAGGAAACACAAGCTTTCACTGGAATATTAATAAAGAAAACAAATGGCGATGTGAGAAATAAACAGCTTTATGGAGACTTCCAAACCTCTTTTAAGTCAGACTTGTAAGAAAAGAGAAAGCCAAGGCTAAACTAACTAAATGTGAGGTAAGAGGTACTTCTAAACTGGCCTGTCCACAGCATTTCTGTGCATATTAGGTTTCACTGACGTCAACTGTCATACTGTAGCTATGGTTCAACTTGTTTCAAAAGATTAATTATTGATACCCAGACAAACATTATTGCTTTCACTGAATAAGAGAACCAGAATGATCTGTGGAAAACATGGCTGATAAGATAACCCAGCATTTTGCTCTCATAAAATATTCACAAGCCATATAAATTTGTTGTCTGCAAATTTGGAAGATGAAGAAAAATAAGTCAAAAATAGAATACAAAGCTTTTCTTATTAGTTTAAGACTGAGATGTTATACTCTGTTTTTTGCATTCCCAAGGATCTCTAAGAAACACCTTGCCAGTCCTTCCTTACAACCAGAGCCTTACTTTCTCTGCTGACCACCAGAAAATCTTTTTTCCTCTTCTTGCAGTGACCAGCTTTTCTGTTGCATTTGTCCAAACCTTCAGTAATGCTCACAGATTTCATGTTCTGTGACCTTCATATTTCTGGTACAGGTTACTCTTATAGAATTCCCTTTCCACATCGTTGCTTTGACTGACAAAAATTGCTGCATTAATTCTAAAACTTTGACCTGAGAGACAAGATAAACTAGACTAGTAAAAAATAGTGTTCCACCCATGATTCCACAAATAGTTCTCCAGTCTGTCAAATGAAGGGTTCCCGGGTATGGCTCTCACTTAAGAATAAGAAACAGCAGACACCTACATTATCTGAAAGCTTAAGTACAGAAAGATTCATTTCAAAGATTAAAAATTTCTACACATTAATGGAAATGTTATGATGTAACACTTTCATTGATGTGAAACAGTATTTCCAAATAACTGAAAAACTGTCTGGCACATTTCCATTGCAGCCTAATAATTGAGAGGAATGCTGAATCTCCCTGTTCTGCTATCAAATTTTCAAAGTCCTCACTCACATTGTCTAATCTCTTCACGTCTTCACCCTGCAGCTGTAAAACAAAAGCAACAACAGCTTCTGTTGCATAGGGATCTTAAAAAGATAAATACACATAGGATTTTAAGTGTCTTGATATTCACCAAGACAGACAACACAGAAATAATCTAAGTGAAATCGCAAAGTAAAACACACTAAAAACCTACTGGTAAAAGCTGCTAGGTTAGTTATATAAGGCAATTAAACATTAAGACGTGTAAAAGAGAAGCAATTAAGAACTCCAGACAACATAGGGAAATGAAAAAGGAGAGAAAGTCACTGCAACTTCTTGTTCAAATAGACAAACAGTGCTTTTCAAAAACATGATTGGTTCAATTTAGCACGTGTTTATATCAATAGTTATGTAAGCTTTCACTATAAGTTAAGAATTTGGGGTAAAAAATTCATTTAATTTTACTGATAAAAATAGAACTAAGTTTGCTTTTGGAGCTTCTGATTGTGTATCAGACCACAATGTTAGAAATAAATAACCTCTGAACTTGTCATAAGATTATGTAACAAGTGAACTTACTGTCTGCAATACATAAGTAAATAAAAAAATAGGATAAGTCAGTGATGTACAGGTTAAAATTACTCCTGAAAATATTTCACAAAATGTCAAACTAATACCTAGCCTTTACATTTATTTTCCTTTTTTATAGTTAACAGAGCATTTCTTATTAATTTTCTCTACTAAGACCAAATTATTACCACATTAAAATATTCTCTGAAGGCCCTTTCAATTACCAAGTAGAAGGCAAGAGGGCAAACAAGCACTTCACTTTATTGATGGGGGCACTGAATTAAAATGAAATTATACTTTTCATTATTCTTTGGTCACTACACATCACAGAAATATGTCCATTAAGTAAATTAGACAATTACCATGTCTTCAACTGTATTTTCTGCGGTTCAAGCCTTACATTGAAATCATTCTTTCAAAATATGCCTTTAAAAATCCTTTTAAGTAGATTAGCCTTAAATATGATAGAACCTAAACTTACAAAAATATATGAAGCAACTTTAGATGGGACTAAATTATTAAAAATACAGACAAGTGTTCCTGAACAGAAAAGCATAAAGGACAAAAAGGTGCATGCATTTTCTGTTACCCTCCTCTTTTTGTTTCCTCCCACCTAACAGAAGGCAAATCAAACTAAGCACACAATTGAAAATAAAATTGATAAAGACGTTGTCATGAAATGAAAAATGCTGAATTACCTATATCGTATTGAGTGAAAAATATCTGTCACAGATGACAAAATGCTTTCAGGATTTATCCAAAAGTCTCAAAGTGCTTCACAAATGGGAGAAAACAGTCTCAACTATGAGAAAGTAGTAAGAAACAGTGGGGAAATTACCTAACTTGTTTATCTTGATTACAGGAAGTACTCTAGTTGATTGCTTGTAATTTTGTTGTTGTTGTTAGCATTAAGTAATACGCAATTCCAAGATTTTCAGTCATTACCTCTTGGCACTTTTTTTTACTGCCATGAAAGAATGAAAGATAGCAAAGAAACCACATTTAAGTTTTTCTAATTTTAAGAGACGTATGACTAGTAAATCTTTTCTGATCTATAGGATCTAGATTACAAGCATAGTTTTCACAAAATGACTATGTGATAGATCCAGTAGTAAGAAAAATAATGAAATAACTACTCACTGCCAGGAATAGTCAATTAAGTCATTAAAAGGTTCCAAAAATAGAAAGTTTATTTCACTACAAGATATACTCAAGCACCATTTACAAAATAAGTATCAAACTGCTTTGTCAGTGCAGTGAAACTTCACAGTATCTTGTCAGTTGTGTGTTGTTCTCCATCCTGCTCAATCACAGAAGGGAGGTTTGTACCTTCTAGCAAACAGGATGTTTTCATTCACTGCATTAACTTCCCAGTCATCTCTCACTCGTGCTATCAGAGGTATCCTAGAAGATGTCTAGACTGAACTGCAGAAGGAAATTCTTCCTCTCTTCTGTGAAATACAGAGTGGCAAGGCAGCTAGCACCTGTGACAAACTAATGTTCAAAATCACATTTCTATTGCCCAAAAATCACAAGGAATCCATGGATTAGGAAAAGCAATGCCCAGCTTAAAGGACAAAGCACAAAGTACTATAGCTACTCCAAAACAGGAATATTGGTCCTTACATAAAGAGAATTAACCACTCATTTCCTTAGCTGAAAGAACACGTTTTCTCCTCAAAAACTTGCTGACAGGAATTTGAGAACTTCATTTGACTCAAATCAAACATTTTCACATAAAGGGGATGGACTTTAACACTTGAGTTTTCTTTATACATAAAATAGCAAGTTTTCAATAATTTAGTGGCAATCCTCAAAGGGGAGCCTCAAATAAAATTTATTTGCATATACATTTTTATAAATAGATTTATGATTTTTCAGAAAGTTTTAAAGATTACAGCATAAAAGATGAAGGAGAAAGGCAGTGGGACAAAAAAAAAACCTGAGAGAGTCACAAACATAACAGGTTGGTAATATCATAAAACACACGTATAACAATAATTTGAAGACTGCCAGAGAAGCATTCTGTCATCTGCCAAATTTGATAAAAGAGTCGTCTCTAAGGCATTTTTTATTCAAGGGTAGTGCACAACATTTATTCTCATGGTATTACAATCCTAAAGGAAAGCACAATGAATTAAAGGCAGCTCTCTGTAGGATACAAAGCCATATCTAAGCCTATCCTGATGCAGGAAAATAAGTTCCAGTATGCAGCACATAAATATTTGAAGAGCAGCAGGTCAGCCAATTAAGCAATTAAAACTATTTACTAGCACACAACACTTCTCACTCTGAGATTACAGAGTGCCATGCAGCTTTCAGACTGCAAGAACTTGGTACAGGGGGGAGTCAGAGAGCACACAAATGTGCAGGAATCTGGAGCAAAGATATACAGCTCTACTTTTCAAAACACTGAAAATGCAGATTTACTTGCCAACTGTTTTAATGATTAGGTTGAAATAATTATATTAGACTCAGCATTTCCCTCCAAAAGACCGGTTATATCACATTGTAAAAAATGTACAAGTGCTATTATTTAATCAAGTAGATGTGACTTGATTTATTACCCACTGCTATGAAAACAATTTTATGTAATGTTAATCTCATTATTCTACAAGGAATTTTTTCTTCTTTAAGGTTAAATTTCTTTTCGGTAGCTCATATTACTTCGGTTCTCTTCCTAGACAGTAACTAGCAGCATCCAAATTATCCAATGTCAACAGCTGTAGACTACAAATACAGCACCTGATATACTTATGGTACAAGGAAACACACACAGTTGTTCCAAATTTACAGATAGTGACTGAAATCTGAGGCAGAGAGAAGAAATTGATACATTTCTGACTTGCATATTACATCTCCATTAATTGTTACTTATGCTATATAGAATGAGAACAACCTCAGTGAGTTCTCTCTGACTTTCTTACCTTCATCACCTTAAATAACAGGAATAACTTAAAGCAGCACAGAGATCATCCCTGCTCTAGTGTGCAGTGATGCAATGCTAGGAATTGATGCATGACATTGACATTGAACATTGTCTTTTTAAGCAATCAGAAGTTGGACTAGTGGAAAATAAAAATACCTTGTGTCCATTCTTGGCTCTCATAATGCATCCTGTTTCAAGGGAGGACTGAATCTGCCTGTACCAAAATTTCTGTGTGAAGCTCCTACTCTGAATAGGTCATTTTCTAAATGAAAACAGCAACTCTTTGAAGCTCCTCAGAGGCCTGAGTGCTCAGAAGCAGCCCTGGCAGAGCTGCACGAGTAGCAGAGGGCCAGTGAGGCAGGCACTGTTCTGTCTCATGAGTCTGCAGTTTTTGGTTTCAAAATTTATCAAAGCAGCAGTTACAGCATATGTTACAAAAATATGCTACCTCTGAACACTCACTCTGCCTATAAATTATGCATGACAAAGCAGGCAGTTATTGTCACCTGAGCAGAAAAGGTAATGAACAGAGGTGAGAGAATAGGTAATTTTAAATTTATAGCTCTTTTGGTAAGATTAAATAAGAGGAAATTAAAGTACAACTACTGTTAAATCATCAAAAAGTATTGAGTTTTAATTTGCTCGACCTTCATCAGAGCAGAAGTTTACAATGACAGATAATAAAGTTAAGGCTACCATGGAAATTTCAATCTTCAGTGCTGCTTGTTTATATCTTGCAATTCTGTGGCAATGTGATAATGTTATTACAGGGCCTGGAACTCCAATTTTTTTCTTTTAAATTTTATATTAATTATTTTGATAAAGAGTTTTGCAGCAGCATAAAGATTGAAGAGTTCATCAAAGCAGGTTGTCACACTGTGCACCATTCGCAAGATGTGTTTTACTGAACCTACTCATCAGCTTGAAACTTTCTCCATTTACCATGGATAAGTCTCTTACCATAAGAGACTTTCTCCATTTACTGTGCTGCATAATCACCTCACACATCTTTTCAAGATGCAGGTGCCCCCTCCCATAATTTATCTGTGAATGAGATTCATTGACAAGCCTATGCAAGTATCACATGACATTAAATATTTCACCTTAACTACTTCTTAAAAGAAGAAAGGGCTTAATCAAGCCTTAGGAAAAAAAAAAAGTACTGATTCATACATAAGTAATTCATATCTTCCAAATATCTGATTCTAGTTTATTCAGCAACAAGGCACTGAAGTAATACATGTAACTAGGGGATACATTTGAGAAATAAATAATATCTCTGCATTTCAGATTCAGCTGAAGGAAACTGGGGGGGTTGGGAAGGGAAAGCATGAACTGTAGGATCAGCTCTTTTTTTTTTTGAGTTTAAAAGTATGGCTTTTATCCTAACAAAGTAGTTTAATAAAAAAAATGGGATCTGCAGGTTACAAAAGCTGAAGTCTTATGTACAACAAATTCCATTTTGTCAGCAGATATAAAACTGAAGAAAAGGATTCAAGGACTTTCTAAATCTAAGACTTTCACTGGTACCATGGGATGCACCATGCACAATTCAAATGCTTCAATTTATTAAAACCTGTAAAGTACCCAGTAAACTAAAACTGATGTGTAGTTTTTACCTCATGTCCACACTGGCAGCCACCATGGCCTAGAAGCATCCAGTGGCCCTCACCCCAGGTTGCAAAAGATTTCTGCTGAATAAAATGAACTTTCTGTGCAACAAGCTTCTTCCTTAAGACTAAGTCATATATCAGATTATTGTACTGTGGTGTTTAAAGAAAACCTGACTTCAAATACATTTTAAAGGGCTCTCCATGAAAACAGTCTCCTCGTTATTCCTTGGGTGAACAGAAAGTTCTAAAAATTCAAATGGAAAACTCTGAAAATTTCATTCACTTTTCACTTTTTATGGAATTCAAAAATCAGCAAACAATTATATTTCCTCTAAAAGCCCACTACTATTACCTACAAATTGAGTTGGAATCTCTCAGATCCACAGAAATCTTTTCCTACACTGATTTCTTCTCATGCAGATAACCACAGGAGTAACAGAAAACTATAAACTACGCAAACTCCAATGTGTACTAATATTTTATAAAACAAAGCATGTTTTACACAAAGTTCTAAGCAATTACACACAACAAAGGCTAGCAGGGGAAAAAAAACCAGACCCTGGAGCTCAGAAGGATGTTTAATTTCATTACTCAGAGTGATATTTCATACAACAGTGATATTTAATAAAGTGATCATCAATCATCTAAAAAAATACATTTTTAAAAATGTATGATTTTCTGCTGCGCTCTGCACTCCCTGTAATCAGAGTGTTCTGCTGGAACCTTAGTGGGGGAAATTTTTCATCAACACAGGCATATCATTATGAGAATGTCAGCCCTGTTGGAGGCCAGATTCAAACTGTTGTTAGGTAGGCTGTTTATGAGATGGCTGAAGTAAAACCATAGAAAAGGATAAAAAAAATCGAATCCTTAAGAGAGAAAAAGTAATGACAAAATTATATACTTTAACACAAATTCCAACTCACTGTAATAAAATTCTTCCCTCCTTCCCTCAGTGTGAGTTTGGGGTTTTGTTCTGTTGGAGGTTTATTGGTTCTTGTTTGTTTGTTTTACAATTAACTCACTCTCTCATGTACACACACTCTCCCTTCAGGATACTCCCTAGGCTTAGGAGAAGATTTTAGCATAGACAAACCTGATGCAAGGACTGAGCTGCTGGAGAGACAACAGAGCTGTTTGAGGGCCTCTGCACTTACCAGCCTACATCAATACTCATGTTGTGACAAAACTACCCCAGAAAACAAATTTGTTCATGCTATCCATGTTTTTACTCAAACATACTCAGACATCCAAAAAACTTCACCTCTGATTACTCTGAATCTTTCACAAGCTCCTCTGAACCTATAAATTCTGCAGAAGTCCCTGAAGATGAAAAAACAAAGGCTTTCACCTTTATGAATGCATGCAGACTTATCTCTAGAGCACAGAGCCAATCCTTCTTCCTCTTCCTTTGTGTCTTTGCAACCAAAACATAGCTTTATCAACAAATGGACCAGATGGTCTAATCAAACTTATAGTCCTGGTTATTTGAATAGACAGGGTAGAAAACTAGCTAGTGGCAGAACAAAACCAGGAGGATTTTGGCTGGTTACCTAGGGGTTTTGTTGTGGTTTTTTTTTGTTTTGTTTTGTTTTTTGGTTTTTTGGGTTTTTTTGTTGTTGTTGGGTTTTTTGCTTTGTGGGGTTTTTTTGTTTTGTTTCTGGGTTTTTTTGGGGGGTTGCTTTTGTTTTGTTTTTACTTAAAGAAATGCCAAGCCACTGACCTTAATAATAACAGTGTATTGATTCATAAGAATCAATAAGGATCTGAGCCAGAAACTATAAACACACATTCCCACTGGGACAGGACAAAACATATGGCTCTATAAGTTACTCCATATGGTGGTTTTTTTGCTGGGTGTTGGCTTGGAGGGGGGTTTTTGGTGTTTTGTTTTTATTTTTTGCTATTATTATTTTTGGTTTCTTGGGGTTTTTTTTTTTCAGTCAGCAATGTACAGTAAAAGAAGATGTACAGTCTGTCTTCAGGGTACAAAAGACAAACAAAAAGCTGCATAAATAGGGGTTAAAGATGTAAGGCTTAAGGGCTAATACCTCTGTCCTGTTTCTCTAGCTGAAGTAAAGGTAAACTTTTTCTTTTTAGCTTGGGTAAATCAGTTTCCCTCTCAACTCAAGTCCCCATAATTCCCCTTACCTTGACTACTATGCTATGACTCCTCCTCCACTTTCCAGTAATGTAAAATTGCAAGCTATGGTTCATGTATTGCATCACCTGTATTGATTCACACTCTATGACCTTCTAGACATTTTTAACATGTAATTTTAATGTTAAGTGTTCAATTAAGTAATAATTGAATACTTAACAGCCTTTATTATTTCATATACAAAGTTTTAAACCTGATTTTACCACCAACACACATGTATTTTAACTTCAAAATTTAAAAAAGCAAAATCTATTCCATAGGCTTCTAATTAGTAATTATCTATTATTAACAAGATTTACTTGTTTCACTGAAGTTTCTGCTCACTATATCAGAGCTGCAAATAGGAAAACTAGTTTTAACATCACTTTCTTGGGGTTTTTTTTTTGCAGTACTAAGAAAATCGCAATAGGTTCTCCTAGTTATATCTGTTTCTAGCACAAATATACATCTGTTTTGGGGTAAGGTCCCTTCCAACCCAAAACCATTCTATGATTCCATGAAAAAATTATTTCAGAAGAGGAGTGGTACTACAGTCAAAATAGGTAAGAATTTAAAACTGGTGTTATATTGAATTAGTCATGACCAAAGCAAAAACATTATCTCATTCTAAACACTTTCATGTCTGAGTCAAAGGGAGTAAATAAGGTTATCTTACAAGCAGAGGTTCATCAACTTGTAATTAGAAGCATTATTAATTGCCTCCTTGCTGAATACTCTCTTTAAATTGATAACACATACTATACCAGCACACACAGCAATTCACGTGCACAAACTCAAAATACATACAGCCAATTAACATGTACAAAAATACTCAAACATAGTTCAGAAACCATTTCTATTTTTAAATTAATCATGCCTCATTTCTTCCTTAACTGAAACCAATTTAAAAAAAACCAAGTAATTGTGATCTAGCACCAACAGAATCTGTTGCATTACTTTGGTTTGGTCAGTTGAGTGGGGTTTGGATTTAGTTGTTCAAAACACAAAGGAAAACATGTAAGAATTTATATTAAAATAAAGATGACTCTATTATGATCGATGCAATGAGAAAAATTTTCTTTCCTACTTAAAACCAATTTCACTACATAATATCAAGACTTTTTATAGTTTTTTAGCAGTCTTCCACTTAGCCCTCTACTTTACAGAACTCCTTTCCCCAGCTAGAAACAGATAATCAGAACAACTGCACACATTTTTGTGATAAATCTGATCTTTTGTTTGATTTTTGGAATATGTGGAAGCACTCATTCTCCCAGGACATGCTGTCATGCCTGGGAGAATGGTGGTGGTGCCACAGGGCCAGCACCACCCCAGGCCGCTGTTCCCACACTCCAGCCCGGGCACCATCACCTGGGGCACGGGGTTCAGCGCTACCACAAAGCCGACACCTGGGAAGCAGCGCAGCAAACCAAAATCTGACTAAGCCAGTAACACAATCTTTCGTGCAAGAGGGATGAGAAAAACCAGGATTCTGTAACATTATTAACAGGAATGGGAACAGGAGCCTTGGGATTCAGAAACATACGTATTAATCAATGCAGATTACTTTCTCTAACCTCTCAGGACATGTTGCTCTCATCTGAGCTGTCTAATTTTATACGTGCTAATTTCATTTAACTTTTCTAAAAACAGAAAACAGTGATCTGTAGGCAAAACAAGTTTAAAGACATACTATCATGTTTCAATTAAAGTTTAGTTTTCTGTATCTGGGAAGCTGCATTCAGACCAAATATAATAGTAGTAATTTGCTAATTCATCTTAGGTCACATAACTGTAGAAGATAAATAATAGTACAGATAAGAATTTTCTTGTATAAATAAAAGTACAACAAAACAAAATATAAATGATAAATACATTGAAGCCTGATTTTATGTGTCAATGAAGATGCATGTATACATGCTCATTCTTACCTAGGAATAAAAAATACCACAAATATTTTTCTGACATGCATAAAAATCACAACTATACCATCACATTGTAAAGAAAACCATCCCACTGAAAATATAACATAATACATAAGAAAATATTTATATTTTTACAAAGCTATGTTTTACTTTTGCTACTCTGTAGCAAACACCTTGAAACTACCAAGAATTCACTCAGGGAACCAGGATGCTGCTAGACAATGTGTGTGTACATATTACAGTATTCCCCCCCAACGTGAAATTACTGTACTAATCCTGTGAATAAACACAACCTACATTAACCTCATTACTATTAACTGAATACCAAAAATACCTCATTTTCATTCAGCTGCTTCTCTCAAAACACTGGTTCTGTAAAATTGGAACTTCCCTTTGCACACAGCAATTACTAATACAATTTGGAAATTCTACTCCATTCTACCACCAAGGAACATTTGGGGACCAGAAAGGTAAAAAGCTAAGGGACCAAGTGCCTTCCTTAAAAGTGAAGTAGCATTTTAGAACTTAGGATGACAACCTGACAAACTCACTTGCACACTTGAGATTGATTAGTTACAGGGTCTCAAAGTGAAAAGACTTCATACCATGATCATTATTTATTTGAAATCAGATTATATGTTTTAAGCTATAGCACTAATAAAAGGACTAGCCTTTCTCTCCCATGTGGTGTATATAAGCAGAATCCTTTGCCTTGCTAAATAAACCACAAACAGACTTAAACTTAATTCTGAGACATCTTTTGTGCATCCTTTTGGCCATTTTTAAAAATTACCTCATGTTACTTGGCGTACACACAAAATGCCATACTTATAGTCTGGATCCTTTGACAATTTCCTATTCTAATTAGTTTCCATTAGGCTAGAAGATACTACTTCTCAGGATGGCAAATTTAGCCCATGTCTTCATTTTTCTCCCTTTCACTAAAACAAAAGGGTCATCATAAAACCCAAGTTAGCTCCTAACCAAGTTTTGGCAGTGCTTTTTTAAGCCTGTGTCTCATCTCTTGCAGCGGAGTTGCCATTTAGAAGGCACATTGTCAATTTAATTCTTTGAGTAACTCCTCGTGTCTGCCACCAGCAACTCAATCCTGGAATGTAATAAAGTAAAAATGGACAGCTCCCCAGTACAGCAGAAGTGCATAAAGCAGGAAGGTAGCTTGATCCACATGTCCTAGTCTAATAAGCCCAGAAAACATTGTTCTTGTTATGAGAAGATCCATTTCCACCTGAATAATGCTTTTTAGGGCAACTGTATCTGAAATATTCTCAGTAAAAAAGGAACTGCTAATCAGCTGATGCTTAAGAAACTCCTGCATACAGCAACTGAAATCAACCTGGATTCCTGCCTGCCATACAAAGGACTACACTTTATTCTTTTCTACCCAAAGAACTGATATTACAGCCTGTAAAGAAAATAAATTCAGCCTTACGGAAAATAGAAAGAAAATCTACATTCCAAACAATGTTATTTTGCATATAGAGGTATAGGAAGCAGAAGCTAATAATTCAGAATTAAGTACAAAGTACTTCAATACTTCAGAGACTCATAGTATATACAAAAGCAACATCTCTTAATTGAGGACTAACCCACTGGCTGAGAACAATACTAAAGTAGTTTGTGTTTTATTCTTTTTGGTAACTGAGAAAGAAAGAAGTGAACATTAGACTAAAGATAATCAGGAACAGGCTGCTATGATTCCTGAATAGTCAGATCTCAAATTATGCCTCAGCTTTGCTAAAAATTCAACATTCAACAAGCTAAACTATCACTATTAACCAGTACTGCACCCAGTTAGCACAATAATCCCTGGATTGCAAGATCAAAGGTGATATGCCCAGTCCTTAACACAATGCCAAGGAAACATTTCACCACAGAATACAAAAATCTCCTGGAGCATTTTTGAAACATTACTCTACAGTCCAAACAGCAGCAAAAAAATTCTTCACCAGCTATGAAACAGTTTAAAGCAACAAATAAAAAGCTACATGGAACTTTTCCAACAGTCTTTTGATAGCAATTCATTTAACATTTAGAAGCAACACTTTTGAAATTTAGGTTTCTAAAACAGAGAAGGCCATTCCTGGAAGCTCTACTACTGAGTACTTTCCTATTTCTTAATCAACATACCATGGGAAACAGCTCTGTGAACACCAAATTACATGAATTTAAATTCTTATTGTGCCAGTTAGGACTCACTACAATTTCTTTAACTGTATTACAACATTATTTTCATTTTTCCTAATTTTTGGGCTTTAGGGTTTTTTGGTTAGCATTTTGGTTTTTTTTTGTGTGTGTGTCTTACTGTTGATTTCCTTTTGCTTTGCAGTTAGCATTCCTATTCCACTTAATGACAGCTACTCTGTTGCAAGACAAAAAATATATAAAACCACTGAAGAGCCACTTCAATACAGTGTTTTTAGACACTAAACAACTTGTTTGAATTTCATTCTTTAAAATAACATTAAAAATTTCCACAACATACAGAATTCTCTCCCAGAGTAGTTTTTATAGTCTGGCATTTTCAAACACACTTCTGAATTATACTTCTTATCTGTACTTGTTAACCATAAAGTCAACAACATATGCCTCAGAGATCATAAAAATCAAGAAGTATTAATTCTTCAACATTTTCTATTCCTTTTTTCTATACACATACTGGAAAGAGAAATTATGCTATTTTGGAACCTATTAAATAAATAGAACAGTGATAGTGATAATACTTTATTTTCCCTCTGATGAACAATTCAGTGACCTGCTGTGAAACAAACAAACAAACCAGCCAAGTGCACCTGTTCTTGAAAGCTTCCTCTTCTATAATTAGCTGTACCTTGAATTCCTTCTGAATATATTTGCACATCAATGAACGTTTCTGTAGTAAAATATGTACCTACAAAATTTTGTTACCATTTTAAATTGTGCAACAACTGTGACGAATTACTGTATCATACAATGCAGTTATAGTTGATAAACTAACACTTGACTAAGTGCTCAAAAACCTACCAGAACAATTCTCATCTCCCTTAACAAAGTGTGATCAGAATTATATCAATAGGAACATAAGCTAAAGGTTACAGGAAGCTTCACCTGAAAAATAGTGAACGTAGTCTAGTATAGTGAAGTGAAAGTACAGTATAATTATGTGAAAATAAATTTATAAATGCTCATCTACCAGAAAAAAAATCTTATTTAGTCTTACATAATGAAATTATCAAAGTCCTTCATGTAGGATGAGCAAAAAGCCCAATGTTAGAACAGCTGGATTTTATTGATTAAGCAAGACCATATCTTCCATCCACTTTTACTTTCCTTAGATAACAGATTTCCTATGATAACTGAATGCAGACTTGTAGAAAAGGGCAGGAAATAAGCAATTTTGTACTCAGTCTGATTGCAGCCCTTGAGGATTTTCTATTTGCTTTGTGTAGTAAAGAAAATTTTGATCTGAAAATCTCCAGCAGTTGTATATCACTGATAAAGTTTCTGCATACCTTTACTCTGAACAAGGGAAAACCAAACATTTCTCCTCTCACACATGGAAATGCAAGTGTCTCTGAATCACCCATAACACACAATTTTCTGTAAAGCCCCTTAAATTCAGAAAGTTTAAATTTTGTTTTGAAAAATGTTAATATCACTTCTCTTTGACCTGAAATTCAGCTTGGATAACTTCTGGGCTTGTATCAACCTTTACAACTACAACATTAGTCATAAAAATTAAATGGTGTTGGTCACCACACTAGATTCAGTTGGAAAAACTGCAGTTTACTGCTCTGATCTGTTTGGGTTTGGTTAGACACTGAACATGCTTATGGAAGAAAAATTAGCCATTTACTAATTGGGTACTGCGACAATTGTTGCAGTAAAAAAAATGTTGTGTTTACCACACAGCAACTAGACAGGTCTCAAAAACAATTCACATGGCAAACAGCTGAAGGTCTGGAGGGAAAAGGAGGGACAATTATATATACCAGCCTTGCTTAAATACTCTTCTATAGGCACCCATTCTTGGCTACCATTTGCAAAAGAATATTGGGCTATATTTATCTTTGATACAAAGCTGTTAATTACATTCCCTTTAAAAAAAGGGAATTATTTACTTTGATTATTGACAATAACAATTGGCCTTGGTTTAACTGCTTAAAGGAAAAAGCAGGGCAAACAAGCCCCCATAAAGAAAGGAAACACTTTGAATCAGTACAGCTAAAAAAATTACAGTCACTTATCACAACATAGAAATATACATTTTGTGTCAGAAATTGCAAGTTACACACATGGCTATGTCAAGGAATATCCTCCTTGTATGATCAAGTTTACAGGTAGAAGAAAAGAGCTAAAGAAGGAAGAAAAATAAAAAAAAAAAAAAGAAAAAATAAGAAAGCTGGTGACTTAAAGCCTATGAACACAATCTAGCCTATACAGGTTTGTGTTTTGATTGTTGTAAAATTTGCTTTGCTGTAACATCTTGGAAAAAAAAGATACAGAATAGGAATACCTACACCTGATTACTTTAAAAATTCACATGACAAGTGCATTAAATCTAGTGCTCTTTTTTTTTATTTCCTTCACATGTTCCTTCTTTAAATTGCCTTTAGGCAAACACCAGGGGAAACATTCTCTAACTCTGTTTTTAAAAGGCCGATACAGCATGTGTAATTCTGTAATTGAAGGACAGCTGGCTGTTACCATGATATGCCAAATGAAGATCCCTTCCACTGGAATTTGTGGCTACCACTGATTATAGGTTAAACTCCCAGAATTAAAACCCCATTCATAAGGATTAGAAAGGCAGAGCTTAAGACTTGCCTTCCATATGTGCCTGTTCTCACAGAACAGTGGATGCTGCTTTGTAACTGCCCACAAGAGCAAACAAACAGCACAAAAACATGGCTACAGGGAACATCTTTAAACTATAAATAAATGTTATTAACTGAGATCCAGTGCATGCTGTGCACCTTATTACAGTCTAGCAAAATGACTGTGCCTGGAAAAATGCCTAAAGCCTTAAGATTTCCTTACTTAAAATATAACATTTGAGCAACACAATGATTTCTTAGGCAATTTTTATGCCATAGACCATAATTTATAGATGCCACACCTATAAATGGTTCTGCAATTTAAAAAAAGGCATTTTCTTTACCCATCATTGCAATTTTATGTTGATTTAACTTTATCAGGAGGCACAGAAAAAAATAATGGACTCAAACTGGGGTTTTTAACATATGTTGATACTTTATAAAATCCAACACTACGTAAGAGGAGCATATTTGTAGTTCACAGTGTAAAGGATCATAAGCTATGCTCCCACTTCTTAAAGGCACTAAAATCCAAACCTGACCAACATGCACTGCTCATGAGCTTTGGTCTTAAACACACATTTCTGAATGGTTCTCTCTAACACATCCACAAATGAAGATATATATTGGAGTACACAAAGTTCCAACTGATTTTAACAGGAGTTAGTCCATTTTAGCCTACACTACAGAGCCACATGTTACCATTCCCTACAGATGCTACATGCACCATATTGCCCACCAAAGTTACAAGACTATGTTGCTGCTGCAGGCTAGAACAATACTTTTTCAGCAAATGAGTTTTGTTTACTGCCTTTGCTGCTCAGTGAGTTAAAAACCATCAAGTTTGGAGCTGCAACTGCAATAGAATCAGTAGATAAACTGTGGATCCGTGCAGCTAATTGTTTTGCTTTTGGCTATGGCATATGTATTACTTGATTGCCAATTTCACGCTCTGATACTGCTTCTTTATAGCAGCAGATGAAACTGAAGCTCAAGTACTCTGTTCAAAGAGGCTGATAAATATGTATTCCGCCCCTCTGCAATGTTTGACATACTCCTCACCCATTGTTATGCTTCCCTTTTATGAAGTGCAAAACAGGCCCCTATTTTAGCTCTTATTCTTGCCACTGTCAAACCCAATTTAGATATGCTTTTGGCTTAATCAGTATGCTAAAAGGAATTTTAATTTTCCTGTTTACAGAAATCCTCTTACAATTTGTTGTGTCTGTAGAACATTTAGGTTTGAGGTGGGGGTTCACACTGCTGTGCAATTCTAAAAAAAACACCAGAGAAGAACAGCAGCACATTTCTCTGCAGATGGAGAAATAAGCACTGAAGAAACCATACTGCTCCATGTGCATGACTGAAGTTGCCAATTAAGGCTGAGATTCAGCCTCCTAGGAGCAGCAAGTATTGCTACTGCAGTTAATTCAGACCTAGCTGGCTCTAAGGACTGCCTGAGATGAAGGTACAGCTCTATAGGAGAGCCAAAGAGCTGGCTGAGGAAACTAAAAGTTTGGCTGGTCCCTGTATTATTAGAACACAGAAAAGTCAAAGCAGTTTCTAACGTTACCTTTAAGAAAATTCAAAGGACATAAAATATACTGAAATCTATCAAATTCATGATAATTACATAATAGTGAATCAGACAAAAACAGTAATAAAAATGAATGGTTGTGAAATCGAGAAAAAATGGAATGAAACCAAAAAGCAAGTCTAAGGTAAGATAAAACTTACTGGTTTAATTCAAATACATTTATATTTTCACTGAAATATCACAATATTTTTATTTCCATATTGTACTATGACTCTATGTTCTTACATCACCTATATACAAGGAACTACCTATAATATTTTTACTGTCAAAGAACCTATAAATTCTGCATTACAGTATTTTTAAAATGGAAATTCTTAAATTTCCATTTTTAAAATACTGGAATGTAGAAGTTATGGACGTTTTTTTTTTCCATTTTCATGACACTCCAGTCATGTAAAGAATGAGAGGGCTTGGAACAATTAAGTCTTTGCTATACTCACATATGAAATCTAAGTTAAAAAAACCCAAAAAAAAAAACTACAAGCCACTAGTGTATCCAAACTGGCAAGTTCATATAATTTTTTTTAATTTATCAAGCATATATATGTACGCACATATGCATTCATACATATAGAAACAAACACACACACGACAGGTATACAATTTTAGATCCTGGGCCACACAAATCTGGTTTCCTATAGAACAGATCTTCACCATTGCCTAGCAACCAGA
Source organism: Melospiza georgiana (assembly GCF_028018845.1). Taxonomy (NCBI): domain Eukaryota; kingdom Metazoa; phylum Chordata; class Aves; order Passeriformes; family Passerellidae; genus Melospiza; species Melospiza georgiana. The sequence continues at coordinate 14,739,266 of NC_080437.1, read as the reverse complement.
GCTATTTTTATGTCAAACTGTAATAATTCAACATTTCAGCTGTCTGTATGGAGATTTGGGGGTGGGGGAGATCACTTCAATCCCATCTCTTCCCATTTGTCCCTCCAATATTCTGACATTTGAACTTTCCAAACCTAAAAATGACTCCTTCCCAGAAGTCAAGTTAGGACAATTTCACCATACAAAGCACAAGCTCAAGGAAAGCTCTGAATGACAGAAAAGGAGATTTTAGACAGAAAAGGAGACCTTAGCAAACACTTTTCACTCCACAGATTGCTATGGTTTACTGTAAGTTTTATTTCTTATTTTCAGAACTCTCTATAGGTTCTGATGTACTCACAAAAGGTCTATGCAGCTAATACTACCTAATAATGCATAGCACAACTGCTTCTTATTTTAAGGGCTAAGTCTAATTACAAAATTACATTTTAATAACCAAATTCACCAGAAGAAATGACTGAACACTATTGTCCTGGGGTTCTGTACATGAAGGTAACTGAGAATGAGATTCCCTTGAAAGAATTGTAACACAAACATGAAGGAGATGGGAGTTTAAAGCAAAAAAACAGGTGTACTGCTTTCCCAAATTCAAAGCCTGCTTCTGTCTACCAATAAATAAAAGCTAAATATACTGTATGAAAATATAATCTCTGAAGGTATATAAGAAAGATAAAGAAAGATGAGGTATTAAGACTTGGTCTTCCAATATTCAAATTGGCTGTGCTATCATGAAAATAATATTCCCCTTCCTGCACATCAGATTTTATATGGTTTACCTTCAGAAAAATCAGCATCAATTTTAACTGAAAGATGAAATTCTGGTGCATTCACATAGCACCAGAAGGTAAAACAATGGCTCTATGGCGATTCTCTGATGAAAAATAACAGGAGCTCTTAACATTACATAATCTAAAAATGCACAAGAATGAAACCTGAGAGAAAGGTGAACCAAAATACAGCCTTTGCCTACAATTTTGCACAAATAATACATGGAATCAAGAAACCTACAGAAACTCGCATCCAAACATTCTCCTGGCAAGTTTACTGCTTCCCACCAAAAAGATATGCTTTAATCACAGTGTACAACTGCCTTCATACTGTCACCAGGTAGTAAGGATATGAAAACTAACTGAATTAAAAGTCAGAGATTCCTCTCAGATATGCATGGTTCCTGTTTTAGAAACAAGAAAACAGTAACACAAGAGAGTTCAGACATTTCCCAAAGAAACTGACTTTAGGGCAACTGTGAATTCCAGTGCTGGGTTCCAAGCTGGGAAACTACCTAAACTGCAATAATATGTGCTTTTTCAAAAATGGGAGTGGTTAGAAGATGGCACAGAATAGAGTCAAGAGAATTTACCTTAATTCCTTTCTTTCCTTTCAGTATGCTTAGAGATAAATCAAAAGGCAACTGCACTGGTTTCTGAGCTATGTAATGCACCAAGTAACCATTACAAAGAAACCAACCAACTCCAAATCTTTGCTCATTTAAATGCTATGGAAGTCTGTAAAGCTGCTTTTCTCTGTAGAGGTTTTCCCAGAAATAGGTTTAGGTAAGGTGGCTTTTCTCAGCTGTTGTCTTTGGAATTCTACTTCTTTCTATGGTGTTTCCAGGAAAGTGCTGTTTGATGGAAAACACAGCTGAAGCCCAAGAACCACCTTCGGGCACGTTCAGGAAAATAAATTATAATTGCTTTGAGAAAGTCTATGAATTTATATAAAAGCAAAAAACAGGAGTATAGTATGACACTCTAGAAATTCCTTTCTGTCATCCAGTAGGGTGGGTCGGTGCCAGCCTCAAAGCTTCTAACTAAATATGAACACAGCATTCCCTAAAATTAGTAGACGGTTTAAAATAATATATTCCTGATGCTTATAAAAATCGCCCATTAAAAAAAACAGCAGAGAAATACAATTCAAAGACTACAACAAGAAGCCAAAGAACACATAGAAAAATAAATTCCAAGTAGGATTTCAGTTGGCACAGGCAAGACAGATGTCCCATGCTACAGAGCAGGCAGTATTTGATTTTCTTTCCTAAACTGAAAAACTACCAAATGCAATGTCAACCAACTGTGATTGGGATCTCCAAGCACAATCAGGGCTTTGAAAATTGACAGTCTAAAGTTATAATTGTACATAATATCTGTCCTTCACAAACTTAAAAGTCTTAAAAACAAAAAACACACAAAGAACCAACAGACTTACAGAGCACTTGACAGAAAGTGTAAATCCCTTCAAGGGAGAAAATTACCACAACTGACAAATAAATCACATCCAAACAATCCACATTCACTAGCACGTTACTTCCTTCAGTTATTGCTTTTCTATACTATTTATTAGCAAAATTATCACAGAAAGCTGGAACTTTTTATTAATTAGTCCACTGTTACACTGCTTGCTCCTTTTTTTTATGTCAAAAAGTTCAGATCTTTAAAAGGTGCCACTTACATCATGCTTATACATCTGTATTGAAAACATTTGAAATTTCATTTCCCACACAGAGGCATACAAATCTAATGATATAACAAAACTCTTTTCCTGGCTCAGATGCTCTGTGGTTATGGAATACCTCCTAACAAAGGTTCACTTCAGCAGCTCTGGAAATTACAATTGCCAATTATTATCTCCTATATTGGCTCTGTTCTTCTAACAGTCATCAAAAAAAGATAAAATGTCCTCAAACCACATCATTATTAGCCAAAAATATGTCCCAGTTTTCAGTTTATTCAAGTTTAGATTTCTGGCATTACATATATTTTCTAGAACATTATTGTATGTGCGGTAATAGCAGTGTAAATGAGGAGTAATGCCAATAAAATTTTAAAAGAAATACAAAATAAGCACATACAGCAGGAGCCCTGGTTTTTCATACACAGCAGTCTTTACAAGGGAAGTGGGTAAAATAAGTTCAAACAAGTCTATCAACCTGGCCTCAATTATCCTGATTAAAAAACAAAATATTAACACCAGTAACATGGAATAACTGCATTATTTGTTTGATGTTTGAGTTTTATTTCAGTACTCTTTGTGTGTTCCCCTTTGAGGTACTGTCCATCCCAGGCTAGCTGAGTAATGAAATGATAATTCATTCTTCACAGGTAACATTAAGGAGATTTTGCTTGCAAAATTTACCAATAGATGCAGCTGTGTCTCATTAAATCTGGCCGTCAATGTGCTTCAATGAAGCAAGAGGACTAGCTGAAAAATTTATATTAAAAATTATTAGCCTAAACATAAAATAAGTAAACCAAACAACATTATGTGATTATTGCATTAGAAATCTTAAAAGATCACCATAATTTAAAAAAATCAAATAATATCTACACATTTTGATTTATTTTTCTAATGCTGCTACTGCAGTCATTCAAGCCTGTGCAGTCTACGAAAACTAGGTCAGGCATGTAATCTCATTCATGTAATTCTGGTTTTGTCTATCCATTCAGTTTTCATTCTTCTGTGGCTTCAACCCAAGGAAACATTATTTCAAGGAACAAGTAGGAACTTCAGTTTGATTTTTTTTTTCTTTTTTCATTCTGTATGACTGGTTAAGAAAAAGCCAGCTTAAGCCCAAGAGATGCAAGACGAGGTTCAGGGTATGGACAGGTTTCTAAATAAGAATAAAAATATACAGTTCTACTTGCTATAAATACCCTAATATAAAATTTTTAAAAAAGAGAATGGATGCTAAGAAAGATTACTTTTCTGAGAACCTGGCAGCTAGATTGCAGCAGCAGGGGCAAATTGCCACATCTTCAGTCACAGCTTTCCCCAGGAGAACCTGTAATGAGCAATACCTGTCAACTGGCAGTTTAGGATTTGTTTCCTAAGTATTTAAAGGAAACAAACAAACAAAAAAATTAGAATTCAAAGCCACTTTGCTATGATGAAAAGTTAGAGCATAGCATCACCTTCTACAGTTAACTTTGCCCATGTTCTTGCTATTTTCCTCATTTATGTCAAGTAGACAAAAAACATGCCTGGGTATGAAGAAAATGTAAACTATTACGTCCCTTTCACTGTAAATGCAGCTTAATTTACAGAGCACAGCAGGAATGAAAACTTTCATTATTGTTTTTCATACTTCAAACATGTAAATTACCATTCAATTCAGAAATGCAACATGTAAAACTCTTTTTGATGAAGGCTCACTGAGGAACATTTAACAGATATTTAAATCAATGACACAACTAAAGCCACACAATGTTATATGGGTTATCCATCACAAAACAAAAACTCCATTTAGCATTTACTGGCTTTCCAAATTTGGTAGCTTATGAAATACTTTTTGCCATTATTTCTAAACAAAGCTCTCTGAAGGATGGTTGAGAGCTGGCGCCAGACAGGCCAAAAATAAAAACCTACCAAAAACCCACTCACACCCAACTTCACACACCCAGCTCCCACCATGTGTTCTCACAGACTAATATTTGGTTTAGAAGACAGTTTGCTTCTGGCAATTGCCCTCCCCAAAAGGATCAAGATAGCATGCATTTCTTCTTACTGTTTCACAAACAAATTAACAAAAAAGCTTTACATTTTGCACCAGAAGTCTTGAGCAAAATGGAGAATATCAGAGAAGTGGAATATTACAAAAATCCTTTCGTGAGATTCATCACCCTCGGGGGCTGAGGGGGTTTTTCCCCTGCTTCTTTTTCTAACATAAGCTTGCTCTCCACTGAAATCTTATCTCAGGATTTCTAGTAATCAACATAAGACACTCAAATAAAGCCTTATTTTAATTTTAGAAATAATTACTAGGAAAAGATCCAACAGTCTTTGCCTTTAACACATATAAATCCTATCAACTGCAATGGCTTCAGTAGAATTTTATTCCATGTGTGTTAATACATCAGCTTACACAAGTCATGACTGCCTTCCTCACAACAGAACCACATTTAAGGAGTTTTCCAGTTTCAAAACTGTCACCATTTACAGATGTATCAGAAGGACCTTGTTTCCAAGCTCTAGATATCTCCCAGCTGTTTCTAGCAGAATGGCCTGAAGACCCTTCAGAAAATTCCCAAGATTATAGCCTTACAGAGTTACAGAGTTCTATTATTTTATTGCCACAGAATCAATATTAGCTGAAGTTGTAGAAGCAACTACCATTGTAACATATATACATGTAATATTGTGCATATTAAAGGTATGAGCTTTCAATTGGCAATGCCTTAAGTAGTCTAAATTTTTTTCCATAAAATGGAAATAGCTAAACTTATACCTTCTGGGGGAAGAAAAGAGGTCAAGCACTTCAGGAAATTGTTAATCAATTATGAGCCTGTTGGGTGGGTGGGGGTGTTAGGCTGTTTCACTTCTGTTTTTTTTTAAATTACAAATATTTGTTTCACCTCTCTTGGGTGAAAGAGAAAAGACCCTCAGAAAAAAAAGGTTCAAGACCACTCATTGGCTGAAAATTACTTCAGAAATAAGAGAAGATCACAAATTTATGCTTGCAGTTGATTTGCCTCACATATCTAAAGATTTCATCAAGTCACAAGGCAAAAGCAAAACATCTATCTATCATGGAAGACATTCTGACTCTCATTTGGGGACCTAAGAAGAACAGTTCTCTTAGTGATTGGGGGGAATTAGTCTTTCAAGACTAGTCTAGCAATTCTGTTACAAAACAGAACACAGAAACAACCCTTCCTACCATTTTGAAGGATGACATAGATGAAAAACTTTATTCTAGGCTATGCCCAAAGGAAAAATTCTACAACACTTATTCAGAATAAATGTGCACCTAGCAGCTAAATAGTTAGAAATGTAATTGAGATTTCTGAAATCTTGAAGCAGTACACAAGCTTATGAAGTGATAAATGAAACACTGCTGAATTTCTAAGCACAGGCATTAACCCAGAATTATAGGTTAATTTCACATATTAAAAGACAGAAAATATATTATTAGCAGCAATGAAAACACATTGATGTTAAAAAATGCAATCACAAATTTCATGGAAGTTAATTTCTGGTCACCTTGCTCTAATATTTCTAACTAGAGAATAATTTAAGTATGTGTCACAATAAATAAAATAACAGTGCTTATTTACCAAGCAGCAAGTGGATCTGCATTGTCCACATAAACAAGGGCAAATGGCAAACAGGAAAGCAAGACAGGAGAGATTTAATTGGCATCCAACTGAGCTCCTGGCTCCTGTGATTCAGAAGCTCTAAAAAACATTTTTTCTTCCATATAAATATTTCAAGGGAGACAGGATCAAAGCCCCTTCCATTTTGCAGGTATCTCACAGCTTTCATCCAATCTAAATATAGAAAGAGTCAGAAATCATATTCTGAAATGGCAGCCAGGATAAATCTTAGGAAAGGGCTAGGAGTGGGACTGTCTAATCCATTTAGAGGCACCTGGTGATATGACTGGCACTCTCCAGAGTGCCATCCAAAGCGGCAAACATCCAGCAGAGACAAATTAGGATTCACAACAGAGAAACGGGAATTTTTAGAGACTCGGATGTTGAAGTAAGACCCCAAATGGCAACAACTTAGTATTTCAATGTTCTCTCCCTCCCTTTCCACTCAGCCTAAATCCACCAAGGAATTTCATGAAAACAGATCCCTGCCAAATGATTCTCGCACAGGAACAAGAAGGGATGTGGAATATTGCCTTTCCACTGAGTATGCCATGCAGACACATCCATGCCTATATCCACATTTCTGTATTCCCCTGTTCATCACCAACTCCTGTATTCTATCTCTACGTAATTCTTAGTCACAGATGGATTGATTGCTTCTGTGACACACTACCTGTCTGCTAGACAGAAGTAGCTTCACTTGCTAATCAGATCTCTTGTACAAGTTTTTTTTTTCCAGAAAATTGAGAAGCAATGTTACAACTGGATTTACAACACAGACTTTCTGAGTTAATGCATTTTATTAATCCAACCTGAGTTAAAACCACAAGTTCCCCGTTAAAACAGCAAGGGCAAGTTGGGTTTAGTTGAGCCAACACAATTGAAAATAGTAAGATTAAAACAAATTTATTTTTTAAAGAAGAAAAAACAAAAAGGAAAAAGAATTTCACAGAGAAAACAGATAGACAAACTAGTTATGAGGACTGAGGCTTTCTGGTGCCTTAAAAAGGTGGTCAGGATCACATGTATTTGAGCTATTCCTTGCTCCTTTTTTTGTGTTACCAGCACATGTCGGTCAATACAGAATGCTGGGAAACATTCCCTACTTTGTGATGCGTGAAAAAATCCTACAGATATGCCAAACCTACTCCCCCCTATGGCATGGCTCCCTGTAGAATGATGAAAGTCTCATCGTTTTACTGCTACATTTATAAGGGTTTCTTTACATAGGAATAATGACATTGATTGTGTTCAAAGAAAGAGATATTTGGATTTTTTAAGTCCCATTAAAATCACATGGAACTGAGAACAATTCACTAAATCTCAGGTCAACTAATAGTAGAGATAATTTATTACTAGAGAAAGGGGCAAATTCAGGCATTAATTTCTCAGCATTGGTAGACTTAACAGGTTGTTATGTCATGTCCTATCAGTGTTAGCATGAAATGCATCATTTACTTACCCAGATTAGCTGTATCTAATTTAAAAAATAATAATAATTGATTTTGAAAATTACTTTTCAAGTCACTGAGCACAGAGGAATTACACAACAGTCTAGATTTAATGAGGATTAAAGGAAGCAATGGAAGTTATAAACTAGAATGACAAAATAAACTATCTAGAGAAATGGGATGAGCTCCCTTCAGAGTCTAAATGAAACAATACTTGAAATTAATTCTGCTGTAAATAAGTACTGTTATAATCAAAATTGTCATTTGCATTGCTACAGTAGTGTCACTTGGCATATAAAACCAGATTTATTTTATTACATCTCCATGCAGGAATTGAAATGCTGCGTAACTTCATAATGGCCAAGTGCCTCTACTGATGTCTGTGTTCAGATCTTTCCTTAATGCTGAGCCATTTATGGCCAGCAGAAGCTTGAAGAGTTCTCCAGCAACAGTCTACATCTTCAGGCTGATGCTTAACACCTCCAAATAAACTTACACAGTAATTCTGACTTGCAGGAAATCAGTTACACTAAGTAAACGGAACCAAGGCTAGTCTTAGTGCTAGGAAACCACTTTCAGTGTGCCAAAGTGAAAACTATATGAAAATAATGTTTCAAAACATTAGTATAGTGTATCAAAGATGCCAAGATAATGAAAGATAAGTACTGAGAATTCCTTACAGTGGCGCCCTTAACACCACCAAGTTCAGCTTCTCTTGCCTACTCACCAATGTCCCATTACACACTGTTTTTATGTGAAAACCACATCTAGAGACCGAGCTCAAAGACAAATCTGGCTTGGATTTTTGCAGTTAAGCTTAAAAAAAGACAACATAATCTATTATTTTTGCCCAAACACCCAACTGTTGTGACAGTGAAGGAGGCTGTGAAACTAGCTAGCAGGAAGGATTCTGCCCAACCTGGAGTGGAACAGAAGCTGCTCCTCACACAAGACATGACACTGTAGGTAAGCAAATCAAAGTACCATGTCCATAGATTTTGTGTCTCTTGCTTTCTTGCCCTGCTCTCCATGGAGTGACTGGATTAGAAACCACATTCTAAGGGATAGCACAGATGAAGCATGTTTTGCTAAACATGGTACTAAATAGGGAGATTTTGTAAGTTTAATTTGGCTAATGATAAAAATGTGATAGTACCCTCCCTAAGAATCAGCTTTATTTTTCCAGCCTTTCTTTCATCTCATTGTCAGTTCTAGTCTCCTAGTATCACCACAAACCACAATTCAGTTTTTTAGGTATCATAACAATTCTTCATAGTTACTTTCTAGCAGATTTTTAGTAAAGCTGTTTTAGACTAATTTTCCTGAAGTTTCTTTAAACTTTCCCCTAGTAAAAAATTAGACAGACTGCATACTTTAGTAAAGGCGAGAGATGGTTACTGGAAATAAAACAAGAATTAGGCCAAGCCTTAGAATTTTTTTTCCTTTCTATAATATACAAAATTCAAGTAATCACAACATATATTGTCTGATCAATACTTATCCCCTCCTGGCACAGATCTACCTTTCAGAAACTTCTCTACATTTGAGAATTTGTGAACCACTCATGCTAGTACTTGATTACAGCATATTAATTTAAAAATGTCAGAAAAATAAACAAACCTCAATCTATGCATTATTAACAATGTTTTCATTATTTTCAGGCTCATTAGAAAGAATATTCACTTCCTCACCCTTCCTTTTAAGTGAGTTTAGCTGTGTCCAGATTTGACCACAGTGAATCAGTGAGGGAATTGGGCTCCTTCCTCAGCTCTGCCTTCTGACAACACAGCAATCACAGCATCCTTACTGCCAGACATTCAGTATCTTTGTCATCAATCTTATCTTTAGCTGCCAGTCAAGGAGAGAATGGGAATATAAAGCATCATGATGTAGTAACCCAGATAAACCTTATCAGTGACTTAAATTACACCAAAAAAAAAAAAAATTAAAAAAAAAACCACCCAGGGAGATAAAACTTCCTCAAGAGGCCTCTTGGTAGTCACTGACATCATCTTTCAAACTTACCAAAATCATTCCATAAAGATTTCCAAAGGACAGGCTACTGTTAAAAGGAGATGAAGAGCTTTATTGAAGTTTACATTTCACATCAGGGATATAAAAAGTCTCCTGTACAAATGCCATTCATGCAGACTACTGTAGATGCAAATTAACTTGTTCTAAGGAGTTGTTATCAGATAACTATTTGCAGGAGTAAATTGGAAGCAGTGCTTCCATGATCAATTACTTGTCCAAATATCAGATAAATTCTATTTCTGGAGACCATTAGGAAGGCTTCTGCTACAGTGTGACTCTAGAGTTCTTCACCACTTTTCTTTACAGAACTGCAGGACCATAGAATCACACAATTGCAAAGGAGCCACCAACCCAGCAAGATTCCCCCAGTGCCAACCAAGAAGCCTGTGACACCACAGAGGCTTAATTGAGGTCTCTCATGTCCAATACTATACTGCAACAACTAGATTTTCTCATCTCCCATGTTTTGCTTTCTACAAGAATAAAATTAAATAATACTAAAAGCTGAAAAATCACTTAAACTGTGTAAGTAACTGAGATGCATGATCAGGGAAAAATACTTTCTTCAGAGATATTAAACAGCAGGGACAATTTCAAACCTAATTCTCTCCCAGACTCTGGCAATTTGGAAAATCAAACAAACAGGAAATACTGTACTCGAATTTCAGTCAAATAATATTTGGGTTGCATAGGTCAAGAAAATTTAGACGTGGAAGTTCACATAAAAAGTACTGGTGAGTACAACCCAGCGAGTAAATGCTGCTCAGTACGACCCATCTTCCTCACTCTGGAGTTGCAGTTAGTTTTATCTCTTCGGTCCACAGCCTCCGAGATTTTTAAGTACCTCAGGATGAGTCTTGTAGAACTAAAAATAAAAAGTTAGTAAGTACAGACTTTATGGTCTGCTTTACTTCTAACACCACTTTGAGTTAAACCAACAGTTAGCTGTTCCACCCTTCTTCTAGTGAAAAAGGTAAATTTTCCATCTTCACCCTTCAAAATCCCTATGCACACATCTTTAGCAGTTTGGGTTTTTCCTAGTAACAGAACATGAAAACAAGCTTTCGTCCTCCTGTACTAATTTCATCCAATGTTCCACTAAGAGGGAAAAGCTCTGGAGCACAGAGGTCAGGCAGTGAGCTTTCAGCATTTCTCTGCAGAGACTACAAGGCAGAAGAGAAATCATAACAATAATACACAAATACACAGCAGAACCCAATTGCTTTCTATCCTTCATCCTTCAGTGTGTGCTCATATTTCTATACACGCCCTAAAGATTTTCATATCTTCTCAGAAGCCGAAATTTCCTTTTCATAAGCACAAAACAAAAAACACAGCAAGCATATCACTCTTATACAAGATGCAGAGCTCAAAAATCTGAATTCTAAGTACCCTGTGGGAAATATTGCTGGAGCATGAACATTCATTAATTATAAAAACTGATTAAATTTTTCCTTCTTAAAGCCTTAAGGTTATTTTCAGATTCTGCCTTCCCAGAATTGGGTCACCTTCATGCCCTGCCCCCCATCCCCTCCTCCCCAATACATAATTTACTAGCATTAATTACCTTAATTTAAAATCAATTCAAATCAGCAGAGCTTGAGGAAAAGTATTCCAGCAATATGAGGACGGCCTCTGGAAAGATCAAGGGGAGCATAGGCAAGCAGAACACAAAAAAAACCTTCTTAAATATCAAACAGAAACCTGTAGGGACTTTCAGGACAGAAACCACAATGCTGACTACTATCTATACTCACTGCCTTCTTTCCAATTGCCTTACTAATGAACTTTGACAAAGTTTGCCAGTACACAAGGCAATAGCACACTGTGAACAAAAGATGCTGTGAAATTAATCCATTAGAGTTTAGGCACAGCTCTTGAAGTTGAGGGTGAAGAGCAGCCCATCCAATGACCTCCCCTGAGATGACCAAGAATTACCAAGGGGAAGCACGTGAGGCAGGCCCACCTGAGGAGCAGTAACAAGCATTTGAGGCACAGAGAAAACGGGGGTTTTTGCCTATTTTTCTAACCAAAATTGTGAAAACAAGAGAATGATAAAGGAGTAAGAAGCTGGTAAGAAAGAAACCAGCTGCTGAAAATTCACTGCTAAGACCTGAGACCTAAAAAAATAAAAATAACAAAATTTTTTTAAAAAATTCTATGCAGAAAACACAGCAACAAGTTCAGAACTTCGACTTGTAACTTTGAGAAGGTAGCTGATATAGACAGAAGAATAAGAGAAAAGGGGAAAAGTGGCAAAGTATCAAGGACTATGGAAAAATGGAGTCAGTTCTGCCAGTGATGAGCAATTAATAGAACAAAGGAGAGCAATCATACTAAAATATTTCCTAATTAAAATAATTACATTAGCTGGCCTTTAAGGAGATTTATTTATAGTAAGTGTGACAAGCTATTAAGTATTCAATTTAGATCAGAAGTCTCAAATTATGTCTTTAGGTATGGGGTGGAAGTGAGCTGCTGTCAAGCAAAATAACTCATCTCAGAGAGGAATTTATCTCTGACCAGGGACATAACAGGAATTATTCTGCCAAGATCAGAATTGAAATAACTATGGACACACGTAGATTGCAATGTGTGATTGCTACAGTCAAAAAACCTCTACAATAGTCGTCAAATGACATTTGATTTGTAGGAATTTGGTCATAAGTTTTCTTATACAAATAGCACTCTCAAAATTCTTATTTTTGTCTATTTAAAAATCAATTTCTATCCAGTAAATACTAAAATCTACAAGGTTCTCATGGTTGTATTTTTCCTATATTTAAATACTACTCAAGACATTTGAAGCCTCTCACCTCTGATCTCCCTATACAGATCCTACGAACTGTCAAAATATCCAGAACCAGCATAATAAGACTGAAACCTCCACACCAATCTGTCTAAAAGGCAGTGAATTTTTGAGATGAGTGAGGAAGGAAAGAAAGGAAAAAAAAATATTTATAACTCCAATAACCTTTCTGGGTTCCTAATTTTTATCACCAAATGTAGCAGAACTGCTGTCTAGAGTAGCAGATCAAGATCAAACAATGGGCATCCCAAAGTCAGACTGTGAAATCAATAGTTTGGACTTGCTTTTTCTAAATGCAAGTTTTCTCTTGGAAACACAAAATGCTTCTCCTGCCATGCAGATTGCTCATCAAGTTAGTCCTAAAGAAAAAAATACCTTTTGTATTGTACAGAAAAAACCCTTGGAACTAGATCAGAGGTACTGAAGGTGCACTAAGAGCTGAGTGCCAACAACATTCAGCAGAAAAGCTCGTTTATGTCACTCAGAGCTGGCAGCCTATAGAATATACTGCAATTACTGCAACTCATATAAGTAGACATTTTTTTATTAATTACTTTAATCACACTTTAAGAGGCACAGCAATATGCTAAAAAGTAATGTGTATTATCAACTCAAGGAGAAGTAATATCACTGGCATTTTTAAACTCAGCTGTTGTCATCAGTATTTCTTATCCAGCAAGAGCTTTTTCTCATTAGATTTCCAATGCTTGTCTGCTTCCTAATCCTAAAACTTTGCCTCCAGATACTGAAGGCCACTTAATTCACCTTTCTGATCCCATTTCATTCCACGGATGCTGCTATTTCCAAGGAGCAATCTTTTCCTCCGTAAGCCCTGATCATCACCCCACTCCAAGCATTGACATACATTTTTCTTCTATCCCATTTTATCTACAGTGATTTATTGATTAACCTTATTTTTATTTGGCATATTAATAATCCAGTGATCACTTTAGTATGTCAAGGTTCCCTTTAGCAATGAGGGAGACTCATTTGCTGCCACAGAAAACAAAATCTGATGACAGCAAGACTAAATGAGAGAATCTGGAATCCTGAACTTGTTGGAATCACCTGGAGTGCAACATACTGCTTAATTAATTGGCAATTAATAGACATCATCCTCCAAAGGAGACCAGTGCCATAAGCACCAGTTTGCTATGCAGTTCAGACTGGAAAGGCCACATAATGCTACAAGAATCTTTTCCTTCCTTTTCTATTCACTAGAAGCAGTGGGCATTCAGAAACACTCATTTTTATTACAGAAGAACAAACTGGACAGAGATGACAATACCCATAGCGCTGAATAGGTTTCATTTTATGTTTCTTCATGATCTTCATGAAAAATAAAGCAAAACCAAAGAAAACACCCCACAACATTATTTCAGTTAATACTAAGTGGATGGAATTGGTAACTAGACATATCTGACAAATTCATCACTGGATCAGGCAGTAGTAAAATGTGCAGCTAAGCTTCTTCAAGGAGCCCAGACTTACAATTACCTCTAGTACCTGTTCTGAAAACATTATCATCTGACTACCATCCATTATTCTCTTGTAAAGCAATTGGGCATATTACCCTAGCTTGGCCTCTCAGGCTCTCATTGCTTTCCCCTTCTATGATGTAAGCAATTTCCAAAATGATGAAACATGTCAGACAAGATGATAACTGTCCTGCCCCATGTAAGCCAATACCAAAACCACTAACTTTTAGTCTACTTTTATCACATTATCTGCAGAACTGTTATCCAATAAGCCTATGGGTAAACTACATTTAGCTCTCAGCAGTTTTCAAATGTACCTTCGCCTACAAAAAAATAGAGGGACTGAGAAAGTAATTTCTATTAGCAACAGTTATGGTTCTGACAGCTTTAACATGGAACTCAACTATCAGCAACAAGCCATTCCATACAGGTCACTCAAAAACCTATGCTTGTTCATATATTCTCTGAAGGCATATTCTAGATCTAAATTAATGATGAAATAGTCATATGAAACTTTCTAAGTAACTACATTTAACTGTTTAAATACATTATAAAGCAATAATCCTTTTAAGGGGGATACATATCCTCAGCTTTATTGTTCCACAGCACTACTACTACACTTCAAAGGATTCACAATGCACCTCATACAGCTATTAGTGCACCACTGCCATGAAATTACCTCCACCTCAATTAGCAGTCTGCTACCTTAATAATAAAAACATACACAATTGTACAAAATAATTGCATCAATTCCTAAATTTTAAGGTATTCAATAATTTCACAGCACATATTCTAAACTGAAAACACTTTTAAATTGTATGTAATAGCCCCTCCCTAAGAAACATAACTTTTTTCCATATGGCTTTTCAAATAATACTGAAAACAAGAACAGTAACAATGACCTCCACTGACAGATTTCAGCTCTAATTTAAATTGATCTGATTCCAAGAAAGAGAGGAAGAATATGCATGTCCTCAATAACTTACATCAGAAAGACAAAGCTCTGCATTTATTATGACAGTCCAAAAGCACTTTATCCTACAGCACTGGAATGAATTCTTAAGTCCCTCCATTTTATTTAATCAAAGCAAAGAATTCATTCTAGATTTGTGCAGTTCATTCATCAGACTGAATTAAATTTTTGATAAGCCATTGTTAAATTTTTCATAACATAACGATCTGAACTTTAATGGGCCTTTCACTTGCTTCTCCTTGGTCTTCCCAATTTCCATGCTGTGAGGCACAGTGAAGGGCCTAGGAACTGGAGAAGACAAGCATGAGCTTCCCTAAAATACAGAATATCAGAACAGTCATAAAGCTTCAGAGATTAAGCATGAATATGCACAAAGTAGTAAGCCAGCACAGGTTATATTCCTATTAGAACCAAAACATTGTAACCAGGAAAAAAAAACTTGTGAGAACATATCCAGATACAATTCTGCAAGTCTATCCCTCAAAGCTCCAGATATAAAAAAATTGTTCACTTACCTAGAATCCCACCAAAGATAGTACCAGGTCCCTAAAACAAACAAAACCCCAAAAAAGAACAACTTCCACACCAAAAATAACTCCTAAAGCAACAAGAGAAGGCAAAGAAAACAAAAGACTCCACCTACAATTCAACTTCTCCTGCAACCATAACCAAGCATGAAAGACCTGGTGTTTTCTGAGGCTCAAGAACAGAGCCACAGAATAAAATAAAAATAGATTTTACTATTTTTTTTTTCAAAATATATCCTGCAAAATAATCTTACAATTTGTTATACACAGAGTATTTTCCACTTCAACAGCTGTGTGTGTCAACAATGCCCTTCCTAACACTGCCTGTGCCCATTAGAAGTGTCCAACAAATCATTCCCCACATTCCCAAAGCAGGAACTAAAAGAACATCCTCAGGTGCTGCTGGAGAAGCTCAGGCTTGGAACAGTGGCTGTAATGACACTTTAAGAGTCAGCAGCATTTTCACTGGGACAGTGCAGTCTGTGGTTTGCACACCACCCTCAGAAAGGGCTGGTGCCGTTTGGTACACCTGGGGAAAAAACAGAAGAGCATAGCCATGGCTCAGATTTACAGTTTTAATCCCATATAATTCCACAATAGCCCCCATGCCTGGTGGTTCTCATTGGTTGGCTCCAGGCTTCCAAAGGCATGTGGCCAGTAGGAAACATTAGACAAAAGCACTTAGGAGGCATTAGATGGCATTTAGGCTGGGCAAATCTGGGCCACACCAGGCTCTCCCTTCTCTGAAAGCCCTGAGCACTGCCAGGGTATTTTGACCAACAAAAAAGGAACAGATTTCTGGGAAAGAACTACATCCAAACCCTGTATCGTGCTGCTCTTAGCACACACAATCCATAAAAATTTCCAATTCGGTTTCTCCAAAAGCAATGGGTTTACAGAACTCCATGGCCTGTAATCCAGTGGGCTATGAGGGAAACCTCCAGTTCACAAACTGGATTATTCCTCACTGGTTTAGCCTGTGTTCAACAACACAAAAAATTGCTGATCTGTGGCATTCTGCTAGAGTTTTTGCTCTATTCCTTTGCTTACATAAGGGACACTATTGAGAAATCTAAAATTTTTTTTTTAAAAAAACCTCCATCACACTCTACAGTACAGATGCTGTTTTGTACAGCATTTTCTATCAACTGAACTACAGGAAAAAGAGTTTAGAATGATAAAACCAAAGCCACATCATAAACAGATTAAATATTTCTGTGACTATTGCATTGTGTTACTTGCAGAGGAAGTACCAGCAGCCTTTGTTAACCTACTACAACTCTGTTTGGGATTAGAATCATTGAAACCAGAGCTTCTATTAAAGGTCACTGATACCATTATGTCTATACTATGTTGCACTTTTGCAGAGATTTATTTTCAAGGCAGAGAGAAATTACCTATTATTTTCCCCATGCATATTATCCAGCATAAAAGTCAAGAACATAAATTCCTTTGAAGACTATTGAAACAATACTAAAACCAAAACATATGGCTTTGAACAGACAGCACAAGTGCAAGAAATTTTCCATAAATTACCTGTCTTTAATCCACTGACAGAAACATCAAAGCAGCATTAGGGATATTGAATAAACCTCCTAACTAGTCTGCACATACCAATATCAAACTTAAACCTTTAGTTTATACAGATACAAACAGATTCATTTTACTTCTTGAGATAAAGTAAATTCAGAAAGCAGAAATCTTACCATACAGCAAAGCTCCAGAACCTCAACACTAATCCTCAGGTCTTAAAACTAGAGCATACTGAAATATAGTGCATTAAAAAGCAGGAAATCCAGTAAATATATATTTTGAAGATCTCAGTTGATGTCACCTACTCCTTCTTTCTTGACAATAGCTTTAGTTTTACAAGTTAAGGTCTTCAACCTGTTCTCTGACCAAACTCCCTGTACAGTGGAAAAGACTGACAAAACCAATAGGTGACTTGACTGAAGTTCTGAATGCGCATCCCTGATATATACATATTTATTTATAATTTATATACAGGCATTACAAATAAAGGAGCACTGGTCATACACAAGAAACCTCATAAAAAGACGGGATTTAGAGAATGGTTAGAATTAATGAAGGGAAAGGTGACAGGGAAACTTCTGTATTTAATTGGTTTTAGGCTTAGAACATGTTTTTTTCTGTATCTTCCTGAGCACAAGAGTCATTTGAAGGGGACATGCTATAAACTGAAGAAGACTTTAACCTTTCAGTCACCAGCGTCAATGATTAGCTTGAGCTATTTAGTAGCTTGAGACAGTTAATAAATCACTCTCTAGATAATCACTCCAGGCCACAGAGAACAATAGGCACTTCTGGATACAAACCTCAGTGGAAAGGCCAAGAAACAGAGGAATGAGGAAATGTAAGGATCTTCAGAGAGCCTCAGGAGGTATCTTTACAATACAGCTCCTTGTTCAAACAAAGGACAAGTAAAGTTGCATTTTCCTTTGCAATCTACATTTTGTAGTTTGCCAGAAGCCACTCCTGCTAATGCCAAGTCAGGCACATTTCACAGCAAATAGATCATTTAAATGAGAACTGCACATTTGAAGACTGAAGTGCATGGCATGATGCATAACTTTGGTTTCCTGTTAAGAAGGCTTGATGGTCTTACCTTGCCCATTCTGCCAGCTAATTACACCTCATGACATCAGAAAGCAATTTTCTAATTCCCATATTCACATTCCATTAGTCTCCATAGAAAAGGACTGGTAGAGAGTATTCATAAGATATCACAATAAATCTTACTCTCAAATACTTCCAAATGAAAGTGAATTTTTTCTATCATTTGGAGCACTATTTAACATCTGTTTCTTTGGATGTGATAACAAGCAGACACTAATCCATTAGGTAAAAGTGGCCTTTGCTAACACTGTTTAATTTTCTAGAGACAAGGTAGGACACGGAGCAAGGCAAGATGTGTGCTTTGCACTTAGCAAGAAATGGTTACCATCAATCAACAGTGGCTAAATCCTTTCTTTAATCACTCCAAGGAGCTGGGATGTCAGAAGTGACACAAAGTGCAAGAGTTAGAGAGGTGGAAGAGGGATCACTGTATCATACTGCTGAAAACTTCAGAAAAAAACTTGCCCTCAAACCTCACCCCAATAACAAAAGGATCTATTGCAAGAGTACAAAGTGCATCAATAGTGACCACCACATGACTTTTTTGACTTTTCTAACTGGTAAAGGACTGAATTTCCATCCTTTTGTGTCTGCCTTGTCATATTAATGGTCCTCCTCAATGGGTATACCAAAAAAGTTAAAATACTCCAAATCAAATTGAATTTCAGATTCCAATAAAGTACTTAAAAATAAGCATCACCTGAGCTTTAGTACACTGGAAAACCGTCACCTACAAGCAGAAGTACAGGAAGATATTTTCCAGTTGGCACCTTAGCACATTGGTCCTCTGTGACTGACACATGAGATATTCTCACACACACAATCCCAATAGCACTTATATTAAATCTATCCCAAAAAAGAATGCAGATGCAAAACATATTTTCTACCTCTTCTTCTCAATGAAATTCATAAAATATGTTTTCTCAAAACATTTCAAATTTATATACAGAGAACACCAAGATGTGAGCTGTCTCAGCCCTAGAGAATTAGCTAGAGACTGAATAAACAGATCGCTGTACAGTCTCAAAACACAGTTTAACCTCTCTCACCCTAGGCAGAGGAATCACTCCAAGAAAGTCATAAATGAAAATTCAGCTATGGTTAGATCTTCAGTTACACCAGGAACAGCAGCTGGTGTAGGTGCTGAACCTTACTAGGTTTCTTTCCTATGGAAGGTTGTTCAAACGCAGACAAATAACCTTTCTTTATCATTTCTAAAGTTGAGGTTTTTTCTAATGGTATTTTTAAGCAAAATTGCATTGAATAAAAAAACATGCTATAACCAACATTATTCAAATTCTGGATATTGGATTTTTTAACCAGACTTTGGTGTTACAGTTCTGTTATTACAGACTATGTTTAATGTTTGATATGTTGCCTCATATTAAATACTCGAGTACACCATCACTGGCAGAAAAACAATCACAAAAATATGACAGTAGTATGAAAGAAATATTTAAAACAGCTTTTAAAATCTTGGTATGTACAGAAAAAATTGTGCCTGGTGGCACACTAAAGCATGATCAAGTTATTGCAGGGCTGTGGTTCTGTGCTGACAGCTCAGTGTAGCTCTAAAAACGTACCCACAGGCTTAGACACACTGGTTTTGGCTAAAACCAGTTATAGGCAGCCAAGCAGAAATTATTCCAGAAGTTAAAATAAATCAGTAATTAAGTGACACTTTTCAGAAATATAATTTTAGTTCTCATTTCCTTTTTTTCCTAAATACTTTCTGGGCTGTTATTTTGAGATGGCTATTAACCGCTAGGTTATTTTTAATGCCCTGCATGTGACAGATGTCTCTGGAAGAAAAGGCAGCTGAAGGACAACAAACTCCTTCTCTAGGATGGGTTTTATGTCCAGTGTTACTGTAAGGATCAACCCCAAAAATGCCCTAATAGACTCAAAAGTCACACTGACAACTTACTTATAAAGAATTATTTAAGACCACTGCTCTTTTTCTTTCTAAAGCAAGCCTAGATTTGAAGGACTTTGAGTCTCAGTGATGGAAACACATCTGACGAGGGTGGAAATGCACTAAGAGTGGGATCTGATTGGGAATTGAGACAGAGAGTAAGGAACCTAGGGTAAAGCTAAAGGGTATCTACAGAGAAATCTGTTATTGCTTTTGGTTCTAGTGTCATTAAAGTGACAAGAGGGACCACCATACAGGCTCTCAAGTCAGCAGTTTTCTGAGCACATTGCCAGACACCAAGTAATTGCTACAGAAAAAGTGAGGAAAAGGGAGAAGAGAGAAAAACAGGTACAGAAAAGTCTCTGTAGTAGAAGATAGCCTTAATACAGTAGTAAATGAGTTTTTCACTACAGCCTAAGCCATTGTAAGAATTAAAAATTCTTCAGTAATGCAGTATCAAATTAGGTCTGCAAGATGTACACATTTTTGAGGATACCAGATAAATTTAGCAGCAAAAAGATGTGATCAGACAGGAACAACACAGCCCATCTCTTTGATCCAGGAAAAATGGAAAAAAATTTCATACCACTCTAGATGAAATAGCACAGTCTTTACTGAAATGCTTAAAAGAGAAGCAACAGGCAGGCTTGTGGGATTGAGACAGAAGATCCCTTTCTCTGAGTCAACATTTGGGCCTGGAATGAACTTGAGCTTGAAACCTTCCATTACATACTAAGTTGTTTGCACAACCATGTGGAAATGCATCCTCCTCTGAAAATTCTCCTCCCTGCACTGACACCACTACACTGTCCCCTAAGTCACATTGGGTCCCAATGAAAGGATAGCTGAGATGTGATGAAAAACACAGTCCATCGTTACTTTTTTCAAGTAGGTTACATCAGTCCTTCTGGATGTTACTGAGGCAGAATGTACAACAACAGGTGCCAGAGAAATCCATCTGCACTCCTTGGAGGTGCCAAAACACACAGAACTGGAAAACGTTGCTGCAGACACTCTCAGGTTCAGAATTACTGAAAAAGATGAAGTAAACCACCAGCCAAGGAATCTAGTAATTTATGGCAGCAATTCTGTTCTTGACCCAACTAGAAATAAACGCAAAGGTTTCTAACACCACTGTTTAGCTGCCTGGTATTCATTCATTTTTAGACCAACATTTGAAATAAACAAGTTAGGTATTAGTACAGTTGCTTTTCCTATGGATATTGCACAGAAAGTCATATTAGAGGAAAGACAAGATGGACAAAAGTTCCAAAATTCCCTTGGATCTAAATATACTCAAGAGATCAGAGATTTCCTATCAACAGAAATGAGAATTTTTAAATACTTCCTTAGAAATTGGTCCTGATTTCAATTGATCAGACATAACTAATTTAATGCCAGTTTCCTGTGGATCACTTTGACTTAGGTGACTGATGTAAAACAGTGCAAGAATGAGATTTTTATATATCTAGAACTTAAAGGTCCAGAAACCATAGTACTGCCTATATCAAGAATTATGAAGGAGGAGCTTCCTGAGCCTTCAAGTTAGACTTGCTAATCAGGCTGCTAAACAGACTAGAAATTATTAGAAATGTAAGCCCTTATTGAGAGTTTAGTGACTTCTCAGGGAATAAGAGCACTAAGTTTTTGCAACTGTGCATAGTATTGTAAAAAAGCAGTTTTGTCTGGATTCATATAAAAAACTTGAAGGGGGCAGCCTGTGTATATTTCATCAACACATAACAAACAATATTTTGCGAACCCTAACATATAACGAAACAGTAAAATTGATGGATTGGCAATGTTGATTAGCATTCAAAGCAAAATGAGAATTATATTTTTGCCTCAAGCAAGCTATCACTTTTTCAGTACTTAAATACTACTTCTATTACTTCTAGTGATAATTCAGGTGTGAATTCTATGTACAATTCACTTTAGTTTTAGAATCTGTAATTACACTGGCAGACACAGGTGGAAGAACACAGTTTAAATGCCAATGACTGTTCAGATCACTTTAGGCTCTGTTAAAGACATTTACAAGAAGATATGGAAAGCCTCTTATTCATGGAGAACGAAATATAAATAATACTTTTTTACATAATTTTCTCATTTGAAGTGAGAGCAATAACCACATGACTACACATCAAAAATTTTTGAATTTCACTTCAGTCTCATATGATTTCCTTTAATAAACTTCTGCATCTTTGTAGTCAAGACACTATTTACTAGCTAATTGTATAGATTTTTTAAAAACAGATTAACCTGGTTGTACTAGAAGACAATAAATCATTGGTGAGCAAACCAAATTTTCCCATTTGCACAATGCTTTGAAGCCAGAAACGGCAGACAATGTGTCCTTAAGATGACACAACAGGGAAATAGCTTGCTTGGTAAGGCTATTCACATGATGTAGAACTCAAGAGTCACAATGCACAATGAGTTTTTTATTTTGGCATAGCCTCAAGGATACGACAAGCAAATGAAACCTGTATCTACTTTGCTCCCTCACATACCTTTTCTTTCTTCCTCCTCGTGCAAGACTATGAAATTATTTGCTGCCACAGTTTTGACCTAGTAGAATTTCTATCTTTAGTTCAGCAGGACCTAAATATTATCTCCCGATCTCCGAACACTAAAAATAATTCCTACTATTTCTTACCTGCTATCAAAAACTATGGAAGACTCTCAGAGGTTTTGTATAGCCCACACTAGAAAGCAATTTCTCACTCTGATGAAATTCAGCCTCACAGTAATAACTGTTCACAGAGCAAAGCTTAGGACAGTCTGAAGTTTTAAATAAGCTTCTCTAGCAGACCTTCCCCCTGCCCCCTAAAATCTCAACTGATTTCAGTTTTTTCTGTAATTTCAGCAGCACCTCAGGCCCTTCCTTATTTCTATCCTTCCCACATAATTCAATTTTCTGTTAAACAAGTGAAATTTTTCACTATTGGCCAAAATGCAAGTCTGTGATCATTCCCCTACACCCGAAGCCCAAATTTCCCTCAGTTTAGGTCACCCTTTTTAGCTTAGAAACAAGACAGAGCACATTTAATAATATATCAAGCATGTACAAAATTTTTTTACTGTGTGCTTACTTGTTGACTTCCTTCACAGAGCTACCATTACAATAATTGTTTTATTTTTAAAACCAACTCTGTGTAAGAGAAGACTGCCTTAAAATGCCTTAAGCTTTTTCTTAAATTAAATAAAGTACTTATTAGCTAATATGAGGGAACTCAGTATAGTTTTCCAGGAGATCTGAAGTTAACAACAAAATTCAGACCAATTAAATGTAGGACCACAGTAAATACATTCAGGGAAAGAATACTACACTGAAAAAGCCCTACAAGGGTTTTGCCTTAGTGTATCTATCCATTATCACACATCTTTCTTTTTCACTTCAGAACTGTGCTTTTGGTTTTGGGGTCGGGGAGCATTTTACTTTATGGGACAAGGGAAGTAAGGGAAATGCAAAATTATCTAAGGCGTTAAAGCGGCTTAAAAGCATCTAATGCCATAAGCTGCTCTCAAAGCCTTGGATCTGTTTAAAGGAGGATAGGGACAAAAAGCCACACACACAAAAAGTCTTTCTGAAGGAAAACAAGAAGCCTTGGTGAAATAGTGGTTTAGGAGGCAGATATATATGATATAAACTTTCAAAAAGGATATTTGTAATATTTGGGGGCAAAGATATGAAAATTCAAGATCAGCTTTCAGGAGTATGCTGCAGTGGAGCTGCATTGTTACCGAGTGCATAATTTACTCTTGGTGATGAATGGTGAAGGCTCTGGAGTAGCTTTGGACAGATGTTTATAACAGTGCAGCTGAAAAGGGAGAGGTGAGGGGAAGCAGAACAGGCAACCAAATACAACGACAGAATGGCTGCAGGCACAAGCACACACCGCAAGGTACCCCAAGGCACAAACACAAGAACAAGGCTGCCCATGCACCTTCCAGGGCAAGGCCTTTCCACACTGACAAAAACTGATCTTGTACCATAATGTTACTGAGCTTCCACATTTGGTATCAAGCACAGGCAGAGCTGTCCTTGGAAAGGCATTTCCTTGAATTATTACATTTACATTTAACTGCTACCACTAACAATCTCCGTTGTGGCTTTATCTTATGTCTAGATACAGATGGTTAATCTTGGCAAAAAATGCCAGACAATATACTCTTTTTAAATACCATTTTTAATTATTTTACAGGCAGATTCTGTTGCATTGGTAGACCTGAGCAGAGCCTCATTACTAAATAAGAATGTTACTCTGTATTCCACACCAGCAATCATTCAAAACCTACTACATAACCAAGATGAATGCTGGGAATTTTCTGTTAGGAATTTAGATTGAAGGGCCTTTGATAGGTTCTGGAATTGGGCCTTTAACTGCTCTCAGATATCTGTTTACCACTCGTCACCTATCCTGCACTACTGACAAGGTTTTGGAGCTCAACCATCCCAGCTCTCTGTATTTCATACAGAAGTATCAAATAAACCACATGATATGTCAGGTATGGAACTTGAAGCAACCAGTATTTCTGGTGCCTGTAATTGAGTAACTGATGGACATTTGCTTGTGAAAGCACTTACAAACACAAATTACCCAGCACGGGACAAAACAGGAGCTTGAAGCACCAGGGGAACCAAGACAACTCTTCAGGTTGTGCTGAGCCTTTAAATTACTTGAAATTCATGTTAAGCCAGAACTAGAGAAGACATTTTGAGGGCCCGCCACAAGATTAGAAGCAATGTGGTTGACTGAAGTGGATAAAACTCTCCCTTGTTCTCAAGTGCACTCTTACCTTGCAATCACTAAAAGAGTATGTCATGGCTACTTCTCCAAAGGACTGCAGGACTGAAATCCACACTGCCCCTGTTCCAACTCTGCTCATGAGGAGTTGCTTACTTATTGTTCCATGACCATGTAAAAGCCAAATTACCTATACCAGGGTACATATAAGATCATGGCCTCTGTATATTGCCCAACACACAGCTCAGCTGCAGGGGACATTCACCTTCCAGAATAAAACTTAAAAAGATGTTCCAGTCTCCCAGTCCAACAGAACCAAAACTGCACTTCAGATGTTTTTCTGCCTCACTATTACAGTTAACCTGAACAATCAAAATGGTACTGGACAGTTCCCATCAGAAGGCAGCTTGAAAGGGATGCAAGGCTGATGGGTCTACTCACCATCCAAAATCTATTCTGTTCTAACACAAGAGGACATTTTTAAAGCTTCAGGAAATTTTAGCAAAATTAGCCCAGAAGGAGATAGTTTCATTTGCTTTTTAGAAACACTGCCCAACTTCTAAATTACCCTGGAATGTTTTCCTAGCTCAGTAAATCATCTTTTGCCTGTTACTTCTGCACTTATTGCACATTGTACATCAACTAGCTCTGCATTGCCCTTTTTTACTTTTAATATTCCCATAGTCAAAGCACTTCAGAATTATTTCAAAGTCAAACCAGTGGAATGTAGTTATTTTTATGCCTGTATTGAGTTGGTCATTACTATCTGACATTTGGAGAACAATTAAGGACACAAAGTCAAGGTAATTTTTCCTAATTAGAACAGTATCGGTATAGTCTGAGATTATTTCTTCCAAGCTTGAAACTGAAATCTGTTTCTTCAAAGAAAAAGTTGTTTCCTCTTCCTGAAACTCACATACCAAATGTATTACTTTGCCAGACTGCTGGAACTGAATACATTTATATCTATAAAAACAGAAAGAATGCATTTTCGAAGTGAAAAGGTATTCTGATGACTCAGAAAAAAGAAAGCTTGGAAAAAAGGATATGCATCAATTAGACAAGGTCAGTGCTGGGAGACTTGGTTTTTACTTCTCTGGACACCAATATTTATGTACTTGAACAATCAAAAGTGAAATCATTATCCATTATGATCGAAATTACTACTATGAAGAATCATCACTATTGTCATAATAAACATTTTCTTTAAAAGGGTAGTTCCAGTACAAATAAACCATGTCAGCTCATCTTTAAATTGAGGAACATGGAAAAATATCAGGTTTTAAGGCCACAGAAATTCCTTCTGAAATTGACATCAGCAACATCATTTATGGGCCTGCAGGCAGAAAAGTAAACAAATTCTGCCCTCTAAAAACAGCATCAACATCACAATTTTGTGGTTTTCTTTTTTCAGGAGAAAAAACATGGAAAGCACGACATCACCATCTTATTTTCTCACTTCCGATTCCAAACGCCATTAAAACCCCACAGTTCCTAAGCTCTACTTAGAAACGCTTCCAGTAATGCTCCGTTTTTCACCATCTGATGCCACCCACTGATAAGAAGCACAGAGACATGGAAATCAATAGGCAATGCTCACTGAAGTAGTGGGGGTTCAGATGCACTTTGCAGTGGAAAAACATTGTGCCCTAGGTAAGAGAAACCCTACCCTTACATCCCGCCCTCGCTGCACCTCGTCAAGGGTTTCTACCACAACACGAACACATCAACCATTCCTGGAAGGATTATTTGCTGCAAGGGCTCAGTCCACACCAGTGCTGAAGGCTCACACCACCAGCCATTCTGGATGCCACCTTCCCACACAGCAATGATTTCTGGTGTGCAGCATGACCTCACCACCCTTTAGAAAGCTCCGCTTCAGAAGACCAGAGAAATATTTCAGAAAATGGCTGTAATAACAACACAAAATTATTACAGAATCTAATTTTGGAAAAAAAAAAATTCTAGAGCTTTTAGCTTCATGCTCTTCCCCCACTCTGTACTGCTCAATCATTAGCATATTCATATTTTCTGGATCGTGCTATCAAAATCTACATAACAGAGATGAACTCCCTCACACAGCAAATACGTGTGAACATCTCTTAGCAACAACCGGTCATGAGCCAGCAAGGAAACTTAACAGTGATCCCACTTAAAACATCCTACTTATGCATACCAAATGATAATGCCATCAGTAAAAATCCAAACTGTTCACTAAAGCAGCATTCTCCTGAATGCTTGAAATTAAATCTTCCCCACAGAAGCCAGACACCAGAAGGAGCTGTGTGCTTCGTCCTTGACAGCTATTCCAAGAACACTTGCAAGGGAACAGTAATGTGTGCTTCTGTCCCCAGTTGCTTCAATTCCAAAATTCACATTCAAGCACTGCTTAAAATTCACTATGCACAGAATGTGCCTACATTACCATCACCAGAGAAAGAAAGGAAGAGAAAGAGGGAAAATATTAACAGTTTTCTCTGTTACTCAACCATGTGGAAAAGTAATTTTGCCAGTCTAATACAGGTACCAATCACTGCAGCAACAAAAATCAGACTTACCAACTGGTCTCTATGAGGTCTGGAAAATATGAGCAAGCTTGATGTCAGTGGCCTCCTAATTGCACGTGTAATAGCAATATCATTATGATATTGAGGTTTTTTTAGTCAACTACATCTACTCTTCCAACTGAATGGAGAGTGCCATTCAGTTAAATAAAAAATCTTATCTCCTACTAAGCCTAGCCTCTTTTCTCCTCTTTTCTGCCCTGTAAGGCCTTTAGGGGTAATGAGAGCAACACTTAGAGGTGTAACTCCTCTGCTTTGCCATCATAATGTTCATTGCTTCGAGGAAGGTGACCCTCTGAAAAGTCAAGTCATATTTACATGCCTACAGATGAACTGGGTGAGTTATTTCATGCACACATTTCATTTTCTGGTTTATATTGGCCAGAAGGCACAGCTTCTCATGGCCCTGAGAGTTACTCAGGAAGTAACAAAAACCCAGCCTCTTTTTCATTTTACTTTATGCTTGGGATGCTTAACTTTATGTAGAATAAAGTATAGCAACCCTTTCTCAAAGGGCTACTATACCTTAGATAACAGGCAATTTAATATTCACAAATCTATTTGGGGTAATGGGAAGAGAACACTGCCATTAAGCATAAATCAAAAAGAGATAAGTCAACTATTTCACAAAGACAGATAGAAATAAAGCCTTACTTGACTGTGGAACACAGACCACACTAAGAGAAGAGGGATCAGAATTAACTTCATGAGAGTGAACTTCCCCTGAACAAGGCAATAAAAGAGACAAAAGTCAAAGGTGCTGTGTTGAGGAAGTGAAATGTAATGGAAAAAAGGCAACAAGGCAAGCAATGCCTTCATTGAATTTAGTCCATTTTCTTGCAACACCCTAAGGAAGGCAGTGAGTTTCAATTGACTAGAACATACCAAAGAGGGGCACTAACTGTTTGTTACCAAACTAATTGCTTCTTAGTAAAAAATACTGAAAAATACTTTGAAAGTCGTTTTTGAACAGAACTTTCATCTCAAAGAAATGGATCTACACATTCTTGGAAAAGACACGTGTTACAGTTTTTAGACAAAGGCACTAAATACTTCTTTTAATGCAGCAGTTAGTACTTACATTAAGTGGAAAAACTAAACCTTGTCTCAGCTGATTACATTTCCCACATCTAACAACTTCTGAAGTATTCCTCTATCCTCATGCTTTTGTTAACTTTTATTTGACCTTAAGTCAAAAACAGATATGCATTTTTCATCTTGAATCCTTCAATACACATAGACTTGTTTGAATTACAATAGTTTCACTGAGAATTATGTTGCCATTCAGCTAGCTGTGACAGAAATAACTGTCTGAATTACTATCTAGGGGAAGCAGCCCTCCACTAAAGTTAAGACCATTATCTCTGCTAGATACTTTATTCAAAATCATCCAGCTTCAGTGTGGGTTGTATAGCTTCATCACTTTTTTGTACTAGAATATCTCATATTGAGTAAAAAGGAAATTATTCTTAAATACTCAACACAAAATGATCAAAATGTTTCATAGCTTATCAGTTCAATCCTTTCATATTCATTTTAAGTATATACCCCGTAGAAGTCTCCGAAATTGTAAATAGTAGTTTTAAAAATATTACTTGGTAGGTTCTGATAGCTGTTATCAGGCATTAAACTATTCAACAGAGACGTTGGAAGCCATTCTCCTTTATATATTGTACTACTTGTACATTACTCATACCTCAGGAGCACAGAAGCCCTTTGCTGATTTCCCACTGATGGCTTAAGCAAAGCATTTGTTTGCTGGAGAGCTGAACAGGACAGTTATTGTCCAGCTGGGGTCTGTGAAACTCTATGTCAATAACTTGGGAGTTTCAATCAAATGCTCTAAGCAATAAACTTGGAATTAATGCAGTATTTTTTAATAACTCGAGATAATGCAGTATTTGTATGTTGAATAGCAAGAAAGTATAATTTATACTTACTTCAAGCACCTTAAGCATCTTTTAAAATATTTAAAGACAAAGAAAACATGTTTCTGATCTGATTTTAAGATTTACTTCCCAAAGTAGCATTTTGCTGTCATTCTACCAGTTTCCAAGAAATTTTCAGGCAATTATGAAAATAACCTTGAGATGAAACACAGCATGAGGCTGCACTTCATTGCTATCCCAATTCCAAGTTCCTATACCTTGCATGGAACACCACAAATAAATTTATTATAACAAGTTATGTTTTTCACTTTCAGCATGTCTAAGATCAAGTAGTGGTTTAAGTGAAGGAAGCACACAAAGCCCAGTACCAGTGCCTCCCAGGGACAATGAAACAGTGGAATCAGGGTGTTGGCAGTCCCTGGGGCATCAACAACCCAAACAGCACGCTAAGAATTCAGAAGGCATCCATGCCCTGCCTAACTGCACGAGCAAGTCAGAGGTTGTGTCACTAGGTGATGGCTCCTGAGCTGAGACTGGCAAGGTCCCAGCTGTGCAGAGCATTCAGAGTTCCCAACAACTCCCAGACCATCCTACAGACAAATGGGGACATTTGCTAAGAGAGAAGTCAGTAGCGAACATACAAGCATAAGGAGTACCCCTCAAAATTAAAATGTAAAAATAAAATTAACAAACACTGGCAGAATGGCAGTGGGAATACTCCATCTACATGGCATCTTATGATTCATTTCATGTCCACGTGAAATGGAAAAAGTAAACGTGTGCCTGCTCTGAATTATGCTGGCCCATTTTTGGGCAGGAAGCCTCATTATTAGCAATCCTCTGGAAAGAGGAATTTGCTTATTTGCTAAAAGAGGACTTAGAGTGAATCACCTATCTGCTGATCAGGTATTTTGGCAACCACTGGAAACTGAAGATGGTAAATGACACAACGGACACAGGCTGGCCACCACCAGTACATTGTTCTACAAGATTTCAAAGAGCTTCTCACTTAAAGTCTGTCATAATGCCAAAAGCACGATCTGTTCATAAATTGGAAGAAAAAGAAACTGGGTTAAATCCAGATGGATACTTTCAGTTAAAAATTCCTTACCAACAGTCTAAAATGATAGAATTCTGCAATTAATTTATTCTGTTCTAAACAATTAAAAATATTTAAGATGCATAATCTAGTAGAATGTAGTCAGAGAATAAGGCAGAAGCCCCTCTCTGCCAATACAAGTAATTATGTATGCCATTTGTTGTTCTGCAGCTGAAGTGACTCAAAGTTCTGCATTAGCCCTCACATTGCAGCCCCTTTTCACAGAATTGCCAGCTTGAGCCTACTCCCACAGTGCAATGAGCACGCCATGAAGTGGCTGTGAATCACAGATGGTGCCAGCAGAGATCTCTCCATTCTCATCTTTAGTCATTCTGCAGGCAGGGAAATGCACTGGCTGCAGAGCCCCACCTCCTGCAGCTCCAGCAGCAGCTCCACTCTGCTTTGCCACAGACAATCAGCTTACCTGCCACTGCCTGGCTCCTTAGCCTGGAGACGTGTTCTGTGCTCATTGCACACTAAATCCCTCGTGCACTGCTGACACTGCAGCGCTTCTTAAAACCTACAGATTAAGCCACTTATGCCCTGCCTCGGTCTGCAAGGCAGCTCTCGTTCACAGGTGAGCTCTGTGCACACATCAAGGGCACCGCGTGAATTAATACCGTGCCACACCTGAGAACACTTCAGGTTTTCTCCCTTGTAGCTATTTCTGCAGGTGGTATTGTTATGGAACATGGAAATAGCAATATAGAAAAAATAGAATCAGAAGTTTCACTTTCTAAAACTGGCAGAAATATTCCAACATACCTAACCTTCAACACTTTAAAGTAACCATTTGACAATACAGAAGCAGAAAGTATTTGATACCATTAGCACACGGTTCCATCTGTTGTAAAACTTAATCCCCCAGCAGTCCAAAGTTATTTCTACATTATGCTGAAGAAACAATTTATTGGTCTCTTGGCCAGCAGCATTATAGGAAACATCCTGTTCTTCCTTCCTTTTCGTGATTAACTCCCTACACATCCAAAGGAAGTCAGAAGCACTAGCCTAGCCAACTAGAAATATCAAGTATCTTTACCAGAAATCAGCACAAATATTCCCATGGCACAGCACAGTGCAAAGAACTGGGCTAACACAATGGCTAAACAGGGGAGAAACAAGGGAAAACCCTCCAAAGTACTTAACTGGCTTAGTGTTAAAGTGGCCTGGAACACAGTGCTCAGACAACAGCAATATCTATGTATGACAGATCTATGGCAACTAAAATCAACACTGATTGCAACATGAAAAAGCAGAGTCCCTAGGACAATTTGCTAGGGAAGGATCTGTTGTGAAGCAGCAAAAGAGCTTGGGCAGCACAGGCAGTGGTGAGTACAGAACACAGCTGTGCAGTACAACTGCATCTGCTTTGCAGCTGCCTTGCCAGGAGAGCATACCAATGCCCTAGAAGGCTACAGCATTCCTGTTGTAGATGTGACCTACATACAGAAATCTCATCTTGCAAGTCTTGTCTGCAATACCAATATACATTATTCAGAGCACAGCCAAACTTGCTCGTGTTCTCAGAAAATGCAGGATAAGCTTTGCTGTGGCTATGTGCCTCCTTCTCCCTTCTCTTGTGCAGCATCGATGTTTACCCATGTTGAAAGCTGTCAAGGGCCTGGTACATCCGCACAGAAAAAGTTAAATTTAGTAAAAATGTAAAGCCAGTTCTGCTACACTACAATACAAAAATAACACCTGTTCCTCCAAGGAGAAAATGTGTTTCCTCTTGCTTTCCTTCAAAGCGGGACAAATCAGCCTCCATCCATACCTGTCTCCCTCTCTAGCCTGCCAATGCTGTCATGTAACTGTGATCTCCAGCAGCAATGGGCCAAGGTTTGCTGAGCTGTGCATCTGAACTCAGAATGAGTAGCTCAGACTGTGAATTCTGAGTTTCACTTCATACACAGAGTAGATACATGCACATTCACAAGCAATACAGCATGTCTATATACACACACACAAATATGGTACAGAAGAAATACTAATTTGCTCTGAACAGTTGCTTGGTGAGTGGAAACAGTAATCCAAAGTTATCTAAAATGTGTTAGCTCTGTCAGAAACAGCAGAGTACATAACAAATATGAAGACCTGCAATGCCTACTCCACCCTTAGCTTGTTTCTACCTCATTATGAAATGTTTTAAGCTTCAGAGAAAAAAAAATCATAGCACATTTCATTTGGAGCTAGTCTTAACTAACATCTTGTACTAGCTACTTAACAGCTCATTATCATGAAACATGGTGGCATTTTATGCATTTTTAAGAATTAAACGGCTTAAGGACCCTCCCTGCAAACAGACATACCAAGGAAGAAGTATTTTTATTATCTTGGCAACACGAGAAAGAGTGGAAAAAACCCAACCCTATGACACTAGCAGTTATTATCTATTGAAAGTTTATGATCTGAGAACAATACAACTAAAAATGTACTGCATAAATTAAAGACAAAAATACTCATAGATCAGCTATAAAAAAGCCTAACAGTTCTCTTCCATTCACTCCTTTCTGAGAAGGTTGACACTGAGTAGTAAGGTAAAACAGGATAGTCCTAGACTTGCTGACTTTTAACTTCAATGGCTTTTTATTTCTGCATAAACTGAAACACTGGCCACTGTTACTAAGCACTATTTTGTTAGCTAAAAAAATATAGCAACATAAAACTGCAGAGGCACATTCAAAAAGGACATTGCACAAAAGGCTCTTTGAAAAGAAGTTTTCATTAGGGGCATTCACATTTACCACTTGGTAAATGTTATAAACCAGACAAATATTAGATAATATTTAAGTGAGAATAGGCACTATTACATCATTTAAATTATAAATTAATTATCTGAATCTAATTCAGACTGCTGTGTGTGCACTCACCTAAGCACCACAGGCAACTGCAGTTTTGCAAAAGAATACATTGACTCTGACATGCAAAGAGCAGCTCAGCACACCAGCTACTACAGCATAAGGGAATAACAGTGCACCATGCCTGGCTTTCTCTTGAAAGCCAGCAACCATAGAAAAAATAAACTTTAAAAGCAAAGTTCAAAAAAGGTAAGTATTTTTATCTATTTTTCCATGTCCTACAGTTGCTCTTTGGGACAATTTACCCACACACAATTGTGGGATCAAAATTTGAGCAAGTCCACTTTTTTCCAACTCTTGTGTATTGCATACAACGGCTCATGCAGACCATGAAGCCTCAAATTTAAAAGTGAGCTAAAAATGCCTTTTGTGGTTTTTTTCCAGGTTCTTTAACCACAGCCTACACTGAATAAGGTGAAGTCACCAGCCTACAGTATCCCACCTCCTGTATCTCCTGAGCAACTGGTTCTCCAGGACTCAAAGAGACACAGGAAAAAGAAGGGTGAGAGGACGAAGAGAGAACAGGGAGGCAGCAACTCAACATCAAGAGATCTCTGCCCTGGTGCCATACAAACAAGACAACGATATTTATGGCTGAAGGTGCTCACAACATAACCTACTGTCCATGACCACTGTCTGCAGAACTCACAAACAACTTGTAATTGGCATCTATTCTCAGCCACAGAGAGCAAATACCAAGTTATTTTGAGACAGTTAAAACAAAACAAAAAGTCAACAACTAAAATACTTTCACCATTTCATGTTTTCCTATATGAGCTGGGAAAACAAAACCATTTATAGATTTTCTTTCCCTGTTTATTTCTCTCTGTTTACTAATACTTACTAAATCCTTAGGCAAGGTCTATGCCTACCAAAACACTGGACATGCAGGCTATTCTTTGTGCTCTTGCCTGCTCTGTGTCCTAGAGGCATCCAATATTATTTTGCTGTTGTCCTTAGAGCAGCAGCATTGCTAGAGGCAGAAATACTCCATCAGCTGTGGGACCTGGTGTGTGCAGCAGGTCTACACATAATCTTCCCTGACCAGCACAAATGCTCTGAAAAATCTCTACCAAATGGCTTTGGAGGCAATCTGGTATTTACTAGTGATCTAATACTTCTAAATATTTTGCATTTGAGTTTTGCTTATTTATTTTATATATGGAAATGAAGGAAAAGTGAAATATCTCATCCACTAGTGACTGTTCATAACACAAGGCCCAGCAAAATCCCTCCTTCAAGAGAACAAGAAAAGAATTTTTCATTCTTAAATCAAAATCAGGCCTTTTATACAGAATCTTGTACATTCCTAACCAGTGTCTTAAAAAAAGTTTTGTTGCATCAGAAAAGGAATACAATCACAACACAGAAAAACAGAAGATGCCATCAAAAATAAAAACCTGTTGGCCTCTGTCCACTCAATTTGTAACTGACAGAGTGTTAAAAAATAAGTGGCTCATACAAGCCTCAATCTTTAAGTTACTGGTGAAGAGAGAACAAGATTAAACAAGTAAGGAAAAATTCAGAGTACAATTTGCATCTCTGAGCAGGATGACAGTTATGCAGCCCAACAGTCCACATCATTCATTTGGACGTGTGAAATACCCTGTGGAGAGGTTTGAATCTTAAAGTGGTTCTCTCAAAGTAATGGATGAAATAGTGCATGATAAACCGACTTGTCAGGAATCCTTTTACAGCTATTCCAACTGGAAATAAGCAGCCCTCTCAAGGAACGGCGAAAGAAAAATAGTTATGTCTGATATGCTTTGTCTCTAAGCCAGAAGAAACTAGTCTGAAAAGCCTATTTACAATCTTTAAGGCATGTATTAATGCAAAGGGACAGGAAAAGATTCTTTGCAACAGCTGGAAACTAACTACAAAGAAGAGAAAAACAGAATAGTATTTACAGGAGAAACAGAAAGACCAACAGTAAAAGTTGATATAACTGGCGTCCTAATTGCCCCAAGGGAAAGGTATTACAATTTTTTCCACAGGGATTTCAGTATGCTATATAATAAAGCAGAATAAAATATGCTCACACCTACACTTAAGATAATGAAATGCATTCTAAATTTATTATGAACCTAACCTCTGATTTTTTTCTTTTCTAGACCATAGCCTGGTTTTTCCCTTATGTGAATAAGCCACTGTATGGTAATTTATGCATAACTGGCCTTTGCTGTACATACAGTATTTTGATATGAAGTTTCCTGTTTCAACTAAATTCAGTGGAATTGTCCAAGTGAAGACTGATGGCTTAGTCAATTATTCAGGTTTGGACAAATAGTTCCTGTTGATAATGATAACAATAACAAAAGAATAAGCATAACCAAGGAACCGAACATTTCAGCAAACTACTATACTCACTAAACACAAGAGCCAGCAAAAAGCCAACATCTGGCTTTTGGTATCTAGAGACTCCCTCTGAAATCACTGTCACTTCAGGGATTTAAGGTGAAATCTGGTGCTGACTGAAAACCAACCTTTAAGACACCAAAGATTTCTGTGGAATCAGCGCTTTGGAAAGCTCTAGATCAGAGTAGACTTATAATCAGGATATAGTTTGCATGCATTGCTAAAGAGTCCTTTTCTTAAAAACACCACGACTGTATTTGACACCCAGGTTAATTCCACTCTGCCCTCTCAGGGTCCATTTAGGTGGAGGAGGTGGGAGGAAGTTAAAGGAGGAAGTGAGGAGCCAAAGAGCAAGGCGCTGGTTCTGCTTTGGTCCCTCAGCCCACAGATGCTGCAGCTCCTCTGCACAGGGAGCAGGGGCAGCTCTCCCAGACCACGCTGGCTTTACTTTCACTTCTGAAATCTATAAACATCTATATAGACGTTTACAGATTTATATATAAATCTGTGAAGTATTTCTCCATAGTGTTCTGAACACTCAGAGGTCTCAGTCTGGAGAGGAAAAATTATGGCTTGTTCCCTTTTTCATTTAGAGCTCATCTCTGCCTGCCTGGTTATACTAAACCTGGCTGGATTTCCAGCTACCAACATGCTGTATCTTGCCATGCTGAGGGCTGTCCCTCAGGCAACTTCAATATCTTCAAACATTTCCTAAATCCTCTGATTTTGCAGGGCACTTTTGTTACACATTAAACATGCGTCACATCTTATCAGCAGGACCTTTTGTGGCCAGCTCCTGTTTTCGGAGGAACAGCAGAGGGAGAAAAAATTATCAACCACCACTTAAAGCTGCAAATACACAGTACAAATCCAGTTTGGATTTTTCTTTCTGAACTGAAAGCCATTAAAAACAGATGCCTACTGCATTAAGAAGCCTTGTCTTCCATCAAGACACTGACAAGTGAGGCACAAAGCTCTTGTAAATCCTAAGCAAGAGGCTTCCTCAGAAAAAGCAGTAAATAAAAAGGATGAAGCTGCTGCCCATAGACAGGACAGAATGTAAGCAGGTCCGTGGTGTGGTAACGATACATATAAAAGTATACAGCATGGTTAAAAGAGAAATAAATACTCTTCAAATATCAAAGCGATTGAGGATTTTATCCTTATTCTCCTAAGCTTTATTTTCAATATTAAAATCTGAACTTGTATGAATACACAGAGTATAAAGTGTGCAATGCTTGTTTCTACTGTTGAAAACTGATCAGGTCAATCATACAGAGTTAAACTTCCTCTTTCAGCCAACAGCCCTGCAGTTCTGTAAACAAAGGTTTTTAACTATGAATAATAACTTTGCTATGAATAGATTTCTCTTCACTGTGCTCTTCACAACTCAGAGGAGCAGAAAATTCTCCAAATGGTCATACTGCCCAAGGTGAAGAAAAGAGGTCTGAAGGAACAAAGGCTTGAGTTATTATATTGCACTGAAATGCTCCTCCCCTGTGCTTAACCAAGCCTTTTATATATATACAGGAAGCAAAAGAAGTACATTTTCTGAGGTTTTCCATCAATTAAAGATGATCTTCCTGAAAAAAATCCCCCTAATTCACCCTATTCTGGTTTGCTGAGAATTTTTCTTCCATTCCACTTGTTACCTCATCCTGTTCTTCCCTTTTCTGCAACATCCCCTGCCCTTTCCAGGAATTTATCTTTTGATGGGCCACCGCAGCATCTGCATTTTTTACTCTCCTCCCCTCCTCCCTCTCATTGTCCTGACTGCAAGACTACATTTTACTATTATAATTTAATGTCTGGACTCTTATGGCATAGTTTATTGAATCACAGCTATAATTTCATTGTATTTAACAGCTGAAGTACATTTGAGCCTAAAACTTAGAACTTGCTTCTAGAGCTGTAGAACTTGCCACTCATACCTGGTCTATCGGCTGTATGGTCAAAGAAAAAGAAGGAGTACAAGAGAGACTATAAAATTATATTTCATGCATATATTTGCAAGGTAACTTCAAGTACACAAGACAAAAACTATGGCAGAAGATTTACAAACCAACTCTGCAAGAATTCCTCTGGTAATCTGCATACCCAAAAATAAATGAGATGATGTTAAAAAAAAAAAAATAAAATTTCACAATTCAAGTTGGGACACACAAGTTTTATGTAAAACATCTGAATTGACATACCGTGGAAACCAATTATTTTTCCAGTTTTATTACAGTGTTTATCCAGCACAGAAAATTAGGTCAGACTCTACCACCTGTATATGTCAACCAACAAGCCAGAAAATGTGTAACTCAGTCCAAGAGTGTTTAGAGTTATTTTTTGCATGTGTTACATGACATAGATACAGTAGGGGATAAATTCAGAACTCTGTGGCACCTACTCTGTCAGGCACTTTAAGTGCTGTTTATTGAGATTTCAACAATTCCTTTTTTACCTAAATTATGAAGACCTTTTCTATTCCTCTCTACATTTATTCTAATGAAGTCCATTGCCATACAGAGACTTCTGAAACAGGCAGACTGGCAGAAAGTTTATTTCTCTGTGCCAAACCTGCAATTTAATCAAGAGGTGCGCTAAGTCACCAGAAGATTTGAAAGGACTAAACCTTTTTTGTTCTCCAGATGGTATTACTGGTCAGCTGTGCTCTCTCTGCCCCTTACCTTAGACTGCCAAGTCTAAAAAAAAACCTTTCTTAATAACCTTCTAGCTAGCTAGTGCTCCCTTGTTTCAGTAATGGCTGAAGGACAACAGCCAAACAAGACCAAAAGTGAGAACTGACATGCACAGCAACTGACAGGCAGAAAACACAACATTCAAGGAGAAATTTCTGGCAGGGTTGACCACTAAGGAGGGAATCTACCTCAGGGATGTAAAAACATTTCAGCATCCACCTCATGAAACTGATCAGCACAATCTAGACCAGGCTGCAAGAGCAGTCCAAAATCAGCTTAACTTTTTTCCTAAATAAGGAAAATAGTATTCAAACTGCAATTACAGGTGGAAACTTTTATTAATGCCATGTTCAGAGAAACGCTGAAAAACCACAGGAATTGTCCAGAATGTTAGAATATGAAGTTTGAAAAGAATAAAGACATGTATGTATGTGAGGGGAGGTGGCACCTGAGCAGACATGGAGAGTCACGCCTCCAAGACTGCCAGCACTGATCCACTGCCAAAGTAATAAATTCACCTTAAAAAGGTTAAAATAAACTAAGTCGATAAGCATTTCATATAACTTGAACTACAAATACTTACTACTGTAGTTATACTACATCAAAGATTAAATACCTCATGGGGAGTAGCAAGGGAAAAGTAAGATTATTAAATCTAAAAATAAATGTAACAACAACTTTTCTTGTAGCTTTTAATGCAGAAATAAACTTCTCTAATATATATGGCTTTATGCAAATAATTCCATGTATTTAGATGGTCAATTATGTTCTGTTATCCAGGCAACCTATGGCTCATTTACACATGTGCATGCATAGGAATACACAAATATGGTTAATGTGCACTAGCCAAAATTCAAATATGGCATCCAACAGGCCTGAAAAACAGCTGTCATCACTATGAACTTTAGTCTGTTTTTTGAGTTTTATTTCATACATCCTAGGAGCCTTTCCTAAGCCCTTAAAAGGCATTTAAGCCACCAGTCAAATGTTTTGAGGCCAATAAATATGCATCATGCTTTTGCTGAATCAAAATATCATCTGCAACAACTCCTGGAGACAACCAAGCTGCTTAATTACAGAAATTTATTCTCTCCTTACAGAGAAGTAAACCACCATCACAGGTCCAAACAGCAGGGGTAAAAACCCCACCAATACAAAGGTATGGCATATTTTGCAGGTGTGATGTATCTTAATGATCACTGTATTACTAGAGCAGTATGGATTTATCACCTGAATTCTATTAACTTGACAGAATAAGGCTGCCTCTTGGGAAAAAGCCATCTTCACCTGAAGGGTCAGCACTAACACCTTGATAAAGGGTGCACTGTGATGTGTATGCAGCTGTTCTGTGATCGCACCATAGAAATCTTGACCGTGTTTAAAAGCTTTCTTATAATAAAGAAAATAATTAAAATAAATTTATAATAAAGAAAACAATTATAAAAATATAACAATTATAATATTCCGTGGTACCTTACCACATACCACAGAGCTATAGTGTGTTTACTGCCCCTTCAGGAATGCATCCACCATGCCAATCAGGGAAGTTTTTGTCCTCTAGTTTTATCCCCAAGTTCCCTCTTGCCCCCTATGTCAGGATAATGAGAATGAGGACTGCAAGAGGGAAAAATCTATTATTTCATTGTTACCCAGATTTCTTCTTGCTTTGCCTTCTAGAATTGGCACGTTTGGGATCCCAACTACACCAAGACTGTGCCTTCTGCCAAACAGGGACTACAAAAATCAGGATTGAGCACAAAAATGCAGAAGAGTCATAATTAGAAACTACTTGAAATTAAATTTCTGCAGAAGTAGAACTCCTAAGGGACTCTGCTTTGGCCCATTCTGATACCTTTTACCACTGACTTCAAGAAAATCCAAATTAAGTCAAGTCCATACAATTTGAATTGTCGACAAGGAAATTTCCTTTCCTAAATTTAATTTCTTTTCTAATTAGTCTTATAAAGTTCTCTATACTCCCAACGTGTTGCTGCTACTTCCTTCAGTGGATTACTGCAATTCTAATAATAATAGGGCAAGTTGTTTGGAAATTGCAACACACATTTCCAGATGAGAATCTAACATGAGCAAATACTAAGGCAGGCCAGACCCTTTTCACCAGAAGTACTGAAATGCAGTTACCAAAACCCTTGGCTTCAGTTCTGGGAACACTCTGAAGGTCAGTAACTTGCAAGCATCCTCTATTATGCTGGCTTTCTCATTTCCTAATGTACCAGTATCTTCTAGGCAGCTTAGAAGTGAAAACAAAAGAATTTGCCATGCACCCTCACCATTTTGCAGCGGGTTATGTTAAAGTCACCATGAACTGAGGCTGAACCCCCTACAGCTACTAGGGTGCCCCCAAGGACTGGCCAGGACATTCATAGCAGGGTTTGGTCTCTAATTGCAGCAGCAGTGAGAAGCACACTAACATCAGGGCACTCCAAGGCAGCATCTTCTGCACGTTCTGTTCTTCAGCTCCCAGTATGTGCATCAGTTCTAATACCTTATTTATAACTGAATGGGAAATTTTTATTTCAGTTGACATTATTTGCCTGTTGCAAGTTTTTCCTCGATGACATTTACTCATTTTTAATTAGATAAAAATTAAATGTTTGGTCTGTCTGGCACCACTGCTGATGGGCAGTTGAAAAAAATAGAAAGTAGTAACAACAACCCTTGTTTTTTCTAAACCTCAAGTTCCATTTTATTTGCATACACTGTGATTTAACCCCAGTCAGCAACTAAGTACCATGCAGACACTTGGTCACACACCTCTCCCCTGTGGTGGGACAGGGAGGAGAACTGGAAAAACAAAGATAATGCTGATAACAATAACAGCAGTGA
This sequence comes from Melospiza georgiana, assembly GCF_028018845.1. Classification (NCBI taxonomy): domain Eukaryota; kingdom Metazoa; phylum Chordata; class Aves; order Passeriformes; family Passerellidae; genus Melospiza; species Melospiza georgiana. The sequence goes on along the minus strand of NC_080437.1, from coordinate 14,698,300 downwards.
GAGGAGCAATGGCAAAGAGAAGAAAAAGAGAGAGAGAGAGAGAGAGAGAGAGAGAGAGAGAGAGAGAGAGAGAGAGTGTGTGTGTGTGTGTGTGTGTAATGAAGATGAATGATGAAGGTGACCACTGCTCAGCACATGCTGACCAGTGCCCAGCCTGGCCCCCAGCAGCAGATGGCACCCCCGGCCAAGTCCCCCCAGTTCATACACACAGCACCATGCTCCATGGTAAAGAATATTCCTCTGGCCACTTTGGATCAGCTGTCCTGGCCGTGCTCCCTCCCAAACTCTTGTGCACCTCCTTGGTGGCAGAGCAGGGAAACTGAAAAGTCCTTGATTTAAATTAAGCATCATTGAACAACACCTAGAACAGCAGTGTGGCATCAACATTATTCTCATACTAAATCCCTCACACAACACTGTAGCAGCTATGAGGAAGAAAATTAACCCCATCCCAGCCAAAACCCCATACTACTTTCCAACTCAAGAGTCAAACAGCAGCTCTAAATCTGAGCTAAGCTCCTCTCAGTGACATTTAGAATTGTGAAGGGAGTGCTGTCCTTTAGAAAGGACCTATTAGAATAACAGATTTTATTTTTTGTTTACGACTAACTTGGTCTAACAAAATAAATGGCAATTTCTCCAGGCTCACAGGCCTCTTGCAGAAATGACTAATAATTGCTGTTATTAAAGAAGCTAACAGAGAAATTATTTTCCAAGGTCAAGAGATCATTCTAGCAGATTTTAAAACCTCAATGTATGTAAGCTTCGCAATCAAATTTTTAAAATCACTCCCTGTTCCAGACATGTATCTGTGCAACTTTATTTACCCAAGACAGATGTTCTCATTACAAAATATATGTCTTGTTGTTCAGTTCTTACACAGATTGCTTTTGTCGAAACAAAATGGCCCAGGAAGAGTGAAATTAATTCCACTTTGCTTTTATGCATCTAAAGTAATGCCTCACTATTATTGTAGGTGACAGGTGACCATCTAATTGGATATTTTCCAGAACTCCTGACTTCTTTGATTCTGCCAAACTCCAGCATTTCTAGTAACCTTCCACCTACCACCTTCACAGGTTAACAGGTACTGCTTAAGGCCAAGATTTTGTTTTCCTGAAAGCCACTCAAGCCCGGTAAATTCTCAGGGTAGTACTTCTCAGTCAATTCAGTTTCCAGACCTTTCCCTAGCGTATAGATTTGCAAAACCTCTTTCAAAATTATTTCACTAGTGCTTACTAGAACTGCATCCCTGACATTATTTCAATAAATAAATTCACTATTATCATTATGATTTTTCCCCTATCTTTCAAGTGTTTGCAGGATCCCTATTTCACAGAGTCCGTTCAACAGTTGTAACCAAAGAAAATTCAACTCAAATGTAAGTTTCTCAGAAACAATGAAATAAACATGAAACCCACCCTAATGACATCTCACAGCTGTGAAACAGAAAATATTATTTTTTTTCCCATCAGGACCTCCAAAAACAAAAGGTACAGGCTGGAATAATCATCTTTGTTAATGTGCCTACAATAGACATAAACCCCCAAAAGCTTAACTTGGCCACACAGATGGATCTTAACTTCTATTTCAAAAGAGCAGGGCCCTTCTTCACTAGACAAAAAGATCTCATCTCAACACTCTATCAGTGTATCTGGACCAGTCTGTCCACTTTTCTCAGGTTTTTAAATTACATAAAATGATTAACTGAGGGTCCTTATATTCCTTCATATTCAACTGGAATGTGCTGCATAAGGATATATTGCTCTTGTTCTGTTTTAAGTATCAGATATTGAACTTTTATCAGCAAGTTCTTTATTGACTTTTAAATTAACATAAATAATCTCTAATCTTGAAATATAAAGAGATTTTACAGAAGACAAAAGTTTCAGTGTAATTTGTGCAAACATACAGCAGACAGGATATTAAAAAAGATTATTAAAGATTGATTATTAATATTGCATGCATATCAGATATATACTTTGAGGTAACAAATAGTAAGAAGAGTAGCAGCTATTCCAAATCACACTGGTAGCCATCAGATACACTGAGGATGTAATAAGTAAAAGCACAGATCAGCCACAAGCACAAAATTCATCTGATGCCCACTGTTTTGTCACTAAATTAGTCACCAGCAATTCCTCCTGCAATGCTTCTGAAGTGTTCCACACCATGATATATTTTCAGAGCTTTCTGAGTCATTGGGCCTGGAAGGAGACACTCCCAAGCACATTATCTCCCTGAAAAAATGTCACACTGAACAGTATTTACCATTATAAAGTACATGCTTCCCAGTGAAACCCAAATACTGCTTCAGAGGGAGAAGCCAAGAGGAAGAGGGGGGGAAAAAAAAGAAAGGAAAAGTCAGTCCTTCAGCCAAAGCAAATTTTAAATACAACAGCACAGATATTTCTGTTGCTATTTTGAATACAGTTCAATGCATGCCTCTGTAGCATATTTTCAGCAAATCCCAAAAGTACCAATTAATCTATTTCATTTTTATTATTGTTCAGCTGATACAAACTGGAAACTGGCATTTGGGCTAGATTATATCACCTTTGGCCATGCTAAGTAATATCCCATCCCTGAACAGTGTCATTTAATGTAATTTAGTTAATGAATGCTTGAACAACAGCTAAAGCATCATTCAATGACAGGAAGAGCATGAAAAAATCTTCTGATTGAGGCGTTTTTATGTGGCATTTGCAAATCTTCTCCAAGTGTCCTGAAAGTTGCTTTATTCTCCTGAAAGAGGCAAGTCCTCCAGTAAAACTGGTTATTAGAAGTGGTGCAACTTCAAGAGGAAAGAAGTAACGACCACTCTAAGAGTGAAATAGAAGGTGCACTAGAAACTTGCACCACTGGATAACCCATTCCTGTTATTCACTACAGACCTGATAAGTTATTTGCTGGTACTCTGCAAACTGGTAAGAAAACACAGACAAGGCAGAGTTACACACAGGCTGCAAAATCCAATCATGGACGTAACTGGAACAAACAGAGAAAAGTCTGTGTACTCACACATGGACAACAATTCACAGGGATTTGTACAGTAAACACACAAAGTGAAAAATGGCACATCCACAAAACCATCCATTCAAAACCTTGAAGTATTTCTTGGCAATCCCTAAACAAATAAAATTCTGTACATTTAGTTGCAATTTTACTTTTTATTGGTTCCGTTTTTATTTCAGCTGGTTTACAGACAACACTTTTGTTTTTAACCTCATTTAAAGACACTACTGTTTTGTTTCCAGGAAGCAAATTCTGTGAGCTAATTCTTACATAAATGGGATATGTCAGTTCCTGAAAGAAATATGGTTCAATACTCTTAATTTCCTAAATATTATGCATACTATCAGTAAAACACATAATTCATATTCAAGATCACATTCAAGTTTTAGTATTCTCATACAAGACAAAATATTTTCTCCTCAAAGGCCATAGTTAATTTTTCTTGCAACACCTCCATTTTCAACAGTCTGCCATTCAAATATGAGTCTAAAACCAAAATCCTTGAAAGAATCACCAAGTATCACTACAAACAGATCTCTAAAGCAGATCATTTAATCTAAGAAAAAAAAAAAAACACCCAGAGAATCTCTCCACTCACTGCTCTTCTGAGGGAAGCTGTCACAGCAGGGATGAGTCACACTGGTTTATCAAAGATGTTCCAGATCAGGCCATCTCCATTTTGGTATAGCTTAAAGGATTTTCAATAGGTATTTGAATACTTTATAGCAACTATATTAATGTAAAGTAGCTTAAATTGACAGAAGTAAAGCTAAGCTCGCATGGTACTGGAAACAAAACAGGAAAGCATAATAAGCAATGTGAAGGAATTTTCTACCTGTAGGCCAGAAAGACTAAAGAATGGAAATACATATTAACAGGATGTGTACTAAAATACTTCATGATAATAAAAGAAAATCTCTCTGGGGTTTTGAAGTGAGCTACGATATTCAGAAATATTATCCTCTCTTTTCTTTAAATGTTACATTTCTTATACAGGTTTCCTTTCACAAGCTTTTACACTTAACTATTTGGGGGCAGGGGTGAGGTCCTGTATTTTTCCTTTTTATCTGAGGTTCAAATTGGAACTAAAAATAAGATTTCCTTCACAACATAAGGACAACATCAAACAAAACTAAGAAGTTGCCAAGGCTAAAAAGACAAACAAAGACAAGCTCAATCAGCAAGTGAGTTAGGATGTCTCTTTCCAAAACTAATTTCCTTTGATTATGATCCTTATTTTTCTTTCCTGCTTATGACTCATTTACCTGGATGAGTCTATGTGCCAAATAAGGCTTTGCTACTGTGTGAATATGTTCATCTCCTCCTTTCCAGAATTCTCCATACATTGTTATGGTTTCTGCTCTGTGCCCTATAAAGTCACACATTTATATGCAGTATACATGGAAAAAAACAGTTGCAGTCACTGCTTTATTAAAATAAACAGCCCAAACCTCATTAAGAGAAAAAGAAGCCTGGCTTTGCATATTGTTGTGTCGTCAGGGGGATGGCAGCAGAAACAAACAGGAATTGACAAAATGCAGGATGACAGCCTCCCACCTCAAGAAAACCACCAGCGACCTTAGAGATGCTTCAGGTGGTTAATTGCACCTTGGCAGTCCTCTAAGAAAGGCTCCATGAAGTTTACAATTCTAAACTACTCCCAGACGAGTGAATTCATGTTCATTCTGTTGGAAGCACAGACAAGTGCACCTGGAATGCTTCCTAGCAAAGTGCTGCAAGCTGGGCTGTTCATGCAGCCACCAAATGATGCAGACCTGAACAACTCTCCCATCCATCAATAGTGGTTACTGATGCCTCCTGACACATGTATGTCAGAGAGAAGGAAAACCCTGCTGAGGACATCACAAGAAACAGCTGGCAAAAAAGCTCACCAAAATACAATTTTCAGATTGTATTCCACAGGCCATGTGTAACCATGGAAAACACTGCAGAACAAATAACAAGACCCTGATTATTTTAAAGGAGCACATCCTTGCCTTTCCACCATTCTTTGTTGCACCGACTTGAATTTTTTATTTTAATACAAAGTACAGACACCAGTGTTGTTTTGATAAGGAAAGGAACAGCTGTAGATAACAAGGGGAACAACAGCAGAGGTAAACACTTCCACAGGTAAATGAGAAAAGTAAACTTCGGTGATACATTTGTAGAGACAGTGGAAGTAAAACCCTCATTACAGTAGTTTCAACAGCTGTCAATCTTTGTCAGGGATAAAGTTTTACCTTAAAAAAAGAGCCTTCAAAACAATGTATTCTGCTGATTATCACAGCATTCACCAAGCAAAGGCAGACAGCTCTAGATGCACATATTGTGATCAGAAGGACAATTGGTGGTAAACCCAAAACAAGAGAGTGGTTCACAGAAGGGATAGGCAAAACTGACCTCTGAACCTACAACTAAATCATTCTGTCTCATATCATCCATAAAGACTACTACACTAATTATAGAACAATATGTTAACAACTCAATACTTTAATACTAGCATCAGAAGAACTCTTCCCCACATATATTTAGGAAGCATTATCTGCATTAGTACACAATTTGATACATATCCTTACTATGAACTGCTGTCCTCAGTTATCTTGGGTTGCAAATTTTTTTAATGTGCCAGTGTACTAAAGATAAGCAACAAATGTCTCACACAGTGTAGAAAACAGCAAATTTTTTTCCATTACTCTATTGTAAGATCTCTTGTTCTGAATTACATCCATGAGTTTTGTTTCAATACCACTATGCTACAAGGTGTTCACAGAAGAATTTGTGGCTTTTTCATACTTGTATAAAAGCAATGTGCATACAATCAGTGCAATACAGAAACATCAGAAGGTTCCTCTGGAAAAGAAACCCTCTGTTAATCCACAGATCTAATTCAAAGAAGAGGGCAATTGAATAAACATTCATACACATAACTCTCACAGCAAAAGTTGCAGCTGAGAGACAGGATACGCACAGTATCACAGAACAGTTTCAGAAAGCTTCAGCCCATACACAGTAACACCGTACCTCAGCAAAAGGATTCAGGCAATTGCCCATAGAGAATAACACCATTCCACCTCAGAAAGCTGCAAGCAACTGCCCCTCTTGTTCTTCAGCCCAGCCTTTTATCCCCTCCTGCTGATGCACTGCACCTGTGTGCCCTCTGCTCCCTTTGGTGGTTGCTCAGTGCCCCTGGGCACTCCATGGCTCATCAGCTCCAATGGGATTCACCTGCTGCTCACAGCTGCGCCCATTGGGGATGAGGCTCAGCCCAGCCCCACCCCAATCACCACAGCTGACCTGCACATAACATCCTAATGAAAGGCCTCTGCCCTAAACCAGAGGAAAGAACTGCCCTGATGTAGTATTCCTATGTAGTATTCCCTTCCCACATCTGCAAACTCCTCTGTGGTGACTCTCATTATGCCACCATTTGTTTTAATTGTTTCTGAAAGGAAAATATTCGAACTAAAATATCAACTCTTCAACACAATTCACTCTCAGCAAGCAGTATTGTAAGGTCTAAAAAGGCCCACGCTCGCCACTCTCTTGGCAGAACCACTGGATAACAGGAGGAATGTGATCATCCAGCTGGAGCCACCCCACACCCCCATGAGGTGACCAGGGGCTGCAGGGTCCCTGTGAAGGAGTCCAGGAGCTGCCCTTGCTGCTCATCACAGGGCACATGGCAGGGGGACACCCACCCTGGCACCGCGGTGACTGCCTGACAGGCAATCACAAAAATCACTCTTCCTTTCTGCTGAGGGTATACACAACAAATCATTTACCACACTTCCACATTCCTGTAGGTCAGGAAACTTTAGCAAATTATTCCTGACTTAACTCTAAAATTAGGTTTATACCAGAATGCAGTATCTGCCCTTGTCAAGTCTCTCAGACAGCAAATAAACCTCCCTGACAGGCATTCTCCCCCACAGCAGTGGCCTGCAGAAGTCAAATCATTACTCCTAATCAAATTAAAAATGTGGTGTTGCACAATAATGCAACTATCTTTTCTAAAGATTTCTAGAAATTCCAGATGATTCCCTGACCTTTTCTTGAATTTCCAACCAATTAAGTTTCTTCTTTGTCAGCTAAGATTTTATCCCAGGACAGACAACTCTGAACATATTTCTTAATATGCAGCATTTCCCATCCTGATTACATTGTAGCACTGTGTTGATTTCATCCTTCCCCTCCTGATGAACATTTATGAGAAAAAATAAGGTTTTTTATTGGTTTCTGGTTTTTCTTTGTTTGTTTTATATCCACCTTGACTAAACAAGCTCTCACATTTTTCACACCTGAACTGCAAAGTATTATGTTCTATCTCCATCCTTTGCCACTTCAGCCGTCTATCTATGTAATTTCTCATGTTCAAGAATTTTCCTTACAGCAACACAAATAATGTTTCACTAAGTTGTACAAGTAATACCTGCTGGTTTCTGAAATCATAATGGCAGTAAATAAATTGGCCTTTTTAGCACCCTAAATAATTTCAAAAACACAGGATTGCAAAATCCTTGCCCAAGATGATAGAAGAAAAACACCCAAGATTTCCTTTAAGGATCACCCCACTATGACGCATTACCAGATACGGGGAACTCTGCTTCTTCATATCATCAATCTTACATTCCCTCCCTAGTTCTGCAGCAGACACAGCAGAAGCCAGCAGAGCACTCTAATTCAATTTCTGCACAAATTCTCTGCCAACTAGATATGAAAATTAAGTTTAACTCAAAATCCCATGGGCTGCTCTGGAGAAAAGAAAAATGCATGTAGAGTATTACATATTCAGGTCATAACGGCACACAAGCACTTGCTTCATAGTAGACTAAGTTTAGAGAGTTGAGGGGATACCATACTATTTCCCTCTATTATTAAAAACTGTTTATGTTCATAGACTGCCCAAATGTTTATGACTTCAAAATGTTGCCCAAGGTGCCATTTTCATCATCTGTTTTCCTTTCCATTAAATTCAAAAGCATCATTTTTAGACCTTGGTTAGTTGTTGCTGGGGTCAGGTGAGAGTTGTTTGCATTTCATTTTGTTGGTAGCTCTTGAGGGAAAGGGGTGTGTTTAATCAAGCTTCACTGTCCACTCCTTGCACAGCCACCTCTGTTTATAATATTTCAACTCTTTGAAATTCTCTGTTGAAGTGAATTTAGACTTCTGTGATAAACCCTTTATTTTTTAAACCTGATGATGTACTCAACTGAAAAACATGTATATACACAATATTTATACATATAAGGAGAAACATACCTAAATAAACTAAGTGAAAAAAAAAAAAATCCAGGTTGATTTTCCTGACTTTGCTTTCATCACGACAGGCAATACACAGGCTAACGTAACTTCTTCTGACCTGTTAACAAGACCTCCTTTTTTCCACACACATTATGTATTCCACACTAATTAAGAAAGAAAGTTAAGCTGCACTCTGTGTAAGGCAGTCTGCTTGCCTTGAGAATAGGAGCTGCACTTCATCTCCTCTGCAATCAATAATCCATAAACTGGGGTTGAATGTGCAGGCTGTTTGCCAGTCAGCTGTAGCTGAGATCTCCTGTCTAAGCCTTTCCTTCTCTTTCAATCAGCTCTGCCCAAAGGAAATGGTTCAGATGAATAAAACAAAACCCCAAGACTTTCAGTACTCTAGTTTGTCATTTACTCCCCTGCAAACCAACATTTTTTGCAGGTAGTGAACCCAGATTTCAATGAATCCGGGAAAATAACCCAGTGTAAAGACAGGTTTTGTCCAGCCTTCCATTAGAAATGTGCAGGTTCATCATGAAATGTAGAACTACACATAGCACCTTGTACAAAAGTTTAGGTTTTATTTTCCAAACTATTAATCTCAGGAGGTTTATGTATTTGCAATCTTTCAGCTTCACAGGTATTCATTAAAAACACAAGGCACACACAAAAGACTTCTGTGCCTTCAAATTTACATTAAAATTTAATTTACCACTGCACAGGCAAATTCGAAAAATTTCTTTTAAAAAACCATCACCTCAGCATACTTGGTTTTTAAACTCTGGCATCCCTGAAGCTATTATACTTGGCTTTAATTAAATATTCAGGCTAGTGAAACCTTTTCCAATTACCTCAGAATTCACAGAAAGGTATGTGGAAGCTCAATTTTATTATAACAGAGTCAGTAGAAAAACATAAAAAGGAGTAGAATAGTATCCTATTGATGATAAAAGTAACGAAAGAATCAAAAAAAGTATACTGTAAAAATCATAAAGACAACAAAAATGTACACCTATAACTCCCGTACCAACAAATCTCTTCAACACAAGATTTCCCTGGGAGATGGAAGTGTGTGTGTGTGTACACACAAGGCATTACATAGTAATAGCCTGAATTGTAATGGATACTTGATCTTTCCAGTTTACCTTGAGATAAGAAAAGGAGATGGGGTGGGAAGCAGTCTTACAAGTCTTGGTTTTAAATTTTTAATTAAAAAAAAAAAAAGTTTCAGCTGTAGTGACAAAATTAAAACAACTTATGAATTTCAATTACTTGTTAGATCCTGTGCTATGGTAAAGTTAATATGTGAAAAACAGGTTCACTTGAGGGTTTTAACTTCATTCAGAGAATTTCAGTGAATCGTATTTCCATTGAAGAACAGTTTTTTGGAAGGATTCCTAGTTTCGTGTTTAGCCAGGCAAGCCAGGTAAGAAAACAAACTTGGCTTGCAGATTTTTAATCTATTTTAATATACTTCAAGCAACTAGCAGAGTAGCAAGATGATATAATTTCAAGTTTTTAAATGTATCATAGCACTAAGATAAAATTTAATTTTAAAAGAAAATACTGAAAGAATATGAAAGGGCAGAATACAAGTTTTCTTGAGATTTATGGCCCGTGAGATAGCTACTAGATTTATAAAACTAACTTTTGCATGTAACTAATCTGCCTCCTGGTCTAGCACTCCTACCTCAACAATAATTCTGGCTTATCTGTCATTACTCAATTTGTAACTTTGGAAATATAACTAAGTGCAGATTATCACCACCTGTTTCTGTGGAAGTCCTGCCATGAGTGCTCATTAGTTTTAGCTCCCACTCCCTCCCCACACCTCCAGCTAAGACCTGAAAGGTGGTACTCTGCAAGAAGACTAAAGATCCAGCATTCCCAGCTCTTGGCACTGTTTCTCAGCGACTGCCACTCTCTACAAAGCTGTGGACTCGTCATTAATCTAAGGAGGGACACAGAGCATGTCATACATTAGGGGGGCAGCATTACAGCCTCTCCATCAGGTTGCGTCAGATTGTGCTAAAGGTATACAAGTGGTGGTCTGTGGTTTGTGTTTTTTGGTTTTTTTAAGAGGCCAATTCCTGATCTAATGGTGATAAAAAAATATAAAATCAGCATTTACACAAAGAAAATGGGAAACACTTTCACTTAAAATAGGCTTCAAGGAATAATCCATGCAATTATTTTTTTTCTTTCCCAAAGAGAATTATCTTAGAAGAAAATCACAAATTCCCTGTCACCTTCAGTCTCCTGCAAGCTCAACCTGGGACAGAATGTTTCCATTTTAAATGGAAATACTGGTGGGGTCATGGGAATTAGGGATTTCCCAATCTTCTCAGATCTCAAGACACCCTGAAGATATTTAAAGCTGCACTGAGAATAGTATCTTAAAGGGATGATTTGGGTTATAATATAAATGCATAGCAGGATGCACATCTCGATGAGGCAAACAGCTAAGCCTGTCAACATCTGCTGCAGAGAACCTGACTGTGGGTAAGAAGCTCCACAGATGCACTTGCCACAGGACGTAAATTAAAAGAATTAAAATTCATAGGGCACAATACAAGCATAAAAATAAAGGAAGAGGGACAGCATTAAATCTAGGAGAAGAGATCAGGTTTTACATTTTTCCAAATGAGTTCATGCTCATAATTCTAAAACACTTGCCACCAAACAAGTCATACATACTGCTGGCAGACAGACATTGCCTTTGGGACACTAACTTCTATTTTTGATTTCTAGGGCATTGTTCTATCCAGTGTGCAGACAAGGAGGGGGAAATTCCTTAAATGAAGCCCTACAGAAGACTAAAGCCATTCAGCATTGAAGTCATCTCTGGCTGCAGCAAGAAGGAGACAAGGCATTTTTCTGAGAAATAAATCATTTGCCTGCACAGAGGGAGCTGAAGGTAATCAGCTGCTTTTACAAACCTCCCCATCACACCCCACTCAATTTGCTCTATTTTTTATAGTGATATCATGATGCAATTTTGCTGCTGTGGTTGCATGGCATGTAATGATATGTGGACTGTAATGATACATGATGCAGCACCTGTGTGGGTAACACAGCCACAGTACTGGATGATGAAGCATTGCACCACCTGTTCATGGTTACTCAAAACACACCTGGCAGCAGGGAGACCAATGCCCCTTCAAACTGGAGCTAACCCAGGAACAGCAATTTAGAAGATTTTATTCACTGATCAACAGCTTATTTCAAACATAATGATCAAAGACTATGCTGGCACAGCTCAGCCCTTACTTATATCCCCATTACCACGGGTACTGCAGAAGAGATGCTCAAATCCAGTGCAAAGGAGGGAAAAAAAAACCCCAAACCAGCAGTTAAATGACACGGTGTGATTGAAAAACAAGTGTGCATCCCAAAGGATTATTCCTTATGTGTGCAGAGATAAGGCCAGTGCCCAGCCTGGGCCAAGGGCAGCAGGTCTCCCGGGCAGGGAATGGCACCGGGCTCTGGAGCCGCTCCCTCTGCGCGAGCCGTGCGCGGCAAGGGCGGCCTCACCTCGGGACAGCTCCTGGCAGCCCCTCCAGCCCCAACCCTCACGTGCTGAGAAGCATTTCTCGCCACGACAACGCTGTGAAATATTTGTGACTGTTTCCAGCTCCAAGTGGCATTTCTGGAGCAGCCAGCTGCTGGGAGCAAGGCGACTGCACCTGTGACTCAGCCACAGCCAGATCCAATGCCACACCAGGGAAACACCGAGTCCAAGGATTTTGTCAGCTAAAACACCTCTAAACAAGATCTTCAGTCATTTACAAAAGAGACAGTTCCTCTTCTAATTTATATTTTAATGTATTGGAAGAGTATATTTTGGTTACCAACTTAAAGACTTTATGTAACAAAGCTTTGAATAAAATCAGAGTAATGCTTCATTATCTGCTGTAAATAACAAATGATCTACACCTCAGAGCTTTCACTGAACACTGGTCTACTAAAAACTCAGGCATAAAGCCAAATTCTGGATTTGTGAATATGCATGTGCCTCTCACCAACCTCAGTGTGAGCCACGTGAATGAATCTCTAAGCTGAAGTTGGCTCTAATTCATGTTTTAAGCCTAATGAACTGGTAATAATCAAATTATTTGCTCCATTTTTGTCTTGTATATTTAATAAGACATATTAACAACAAGATTAGGTAAAAGAAATAAAACACACACCAAAAAAGCTACTCACTTATATTCACTATTTCTGGTAAAGTCCAAGGACCCGACAAATTTTGGATAAAAAATTGCCCCAGAAATCAGGTTATTGCTTTTTTCTTTTATATTTTCTGTTTTGTGCTGGATATAATATAAACTGTGTATTTACTGCATATAAGTTTATACAAACCAATTCAAAATGCTTTATTTGGGTTTAGTTTTACTTACTACACAGCAAAAAAGTAACTGTTAGAGGAGTATCCCATCAGCCAAAAGAATCAGGGCAGAACAGTGAGAGGGATTGACAGACAGTAAAAATAGCAGGGAGAGTAGAAAAGAAGAATGAGGATCAGATGGAAAAAGAGCTACATGTCCAGTGCAAGGGACAGGCAAAATAGCAGGTAGCAGATGTAACTCAACTCTCTGAACAAAGGACATGAGACTGAATTTCTCATGTCATTGCTGCATCACAGCTTGACTTCCATAAGCGAGCTTTAGATATTTTATATCTGCACACACACACACTCACCCAACAGGACAGCTACACTGCCAGAAGCTGCCACAGAAAGCAGTTATAAGCATGGAATTGGACTCCTGGGATACACACTGCAGTCTCAATTAGGATTGCAGGCTTGCTGTTCTGCAAGGATGAAACCCCACCTATACTCTTCAGTCATAAATCAGATCTGGATTTCATTAAATAGTTTCAAGAAGACTCAATATTGTGGCTTAGCAAACCTACTGTGCTTGTTATTTGCTTATTCTTTGTTAAAGTAAATTAACAAGATTTCTTTGATTTATCACAATTCTTGTAATAAATCTGACAAACTGCTGCACTATTGCCATCCACACTCATCTCAACTGGTAGATTCAAATCACTGCCATTGATTTCTAAATAAATATATTTTAAATCACTCCCCATTTAATGCCCCCTTGAGGAAGTCTTGGCCCATATAAACACAATTATTCCTGATTAATTTATAGAAACTAATTTAATTGAATAAGTAATGAGTTTCTTTTCCCAGTCGGGTAGGAAAACTAAAACAAAATATGCACGTATCCCTTGAGAAGATGCAATAAAATGAAAATAGTTATAAACTAGGGACTTCTTATTTTTGTGTATATAGTGGAAAGTAATTTATCAAAAACTACTTCCCTTTGTATTTCTCATGTGATAGCAGAACAAATCTGCAGATGACATTACAGCTACAAGAAAACATTTAAGTGAAGATCATTAGGACAAGAGCCAGCCTCTGAGACAGAACTCAATCACCCTTTCTTGAAGGCAAAACAACAGTGCAAGATCAACCAAGTGGCATGTTCCTTCCCCACCAGCACCAAAGGCAGTTGCTTTTCCCATCACTGCTCCCAATAATTTCAAGCAGCTCTCCCAACATGGATCTGAGCACTCTCTTCCTTTCTTTCAACAGTACTTGACAGCTGAAGCAAATATAACTGAACTGAGATTTGGCTGCTTCCATGGATTCTACTTCAGGGCTATATTTACAAAAGTGAACTTGCTGGAAGTTGCTAAAAGGATGAAAACTACTATAGCAATGCTTCAATATAACTAAAACAAACAGGCAAAAGATAGACATCTGCTGCAGCAGATGGGGGAAAGGAAAGGACATGACCCATTTGCCAGCCTCGTTTTCTAATTGATCCACTCCTGGTTGTTTCTCAAGTTGAAACAAGGATCCACATTCTGACTGAAGTGTTATAATTGGCTCTCTAAGTCTGCTTCTTAGGGGAAGGCAAGGTCCCTCTTCACCACAATTTATCTTGATTGGTCTTCCTGCTGTGAGCATCCCTAATTCCTCTCTCTCCAGCTGTGTCTCTGCTCCCCCCTCATACTCCTGAAGCTTGTTCTACCTGAACAAGTTCATTGCTCTCAGGGAAGAAAACTCTTCCCTCCCCTCAAAGGGGCTGATTGATCAGACCTAGACTACCGAAGGCTGCACTGCACAAAAAGATTGTCTGGTCTCTTGCCAGACACACTCATCCCAACAACTCATAATATACACGTAGTAAATAGACCTATCAATATTCCAACTACCTTGAGGGCTTGATGGAAGACACCAGCATGGACAGCTATCCCTCAGCAAGCCTGACTGATCCATCCCAAATGGTGGGCAAGTCCCACACCGCTCTCAGGAGGATATGCATCTCGTTAACTTAAAGCCATCTATGCCAAGTACTGCTGGGAGCATAACTATGACAGCCTGGAGTTCCACATGGGCTCCAAAACTGGCCCAGAAGTGCCTAGGCCCAGCAGAGCTCTGTGTTGCCATAGCTACATTGCTGTGATTACTCCTCAGGCTGTCTAGTTTAAAGTTAGCAACGCTGTCCCCACCAGATCCAGGCCCACCTATAACTGCTGCAAAGGCAGGCAGTCTGATTATTCAGAACACACAGGTCTCCCACAAGGAGTAATTTCACAGGGTCTGCAGAAAAACACAGTTCAGTACCTCCTTTCCTCCCCACCCAGCTGCCAAAGCAGCAGGCATTTCCTTACAAACGCCCTACTGAATTTCTAAAGATGGTGTGCATGTATAAATAGAAGTGGTTTGGCATGATGAGATCGCAGGGAGCAAAACTGCCTCACTTCAATTTGCAACGCTGAACAGCAGCAGTCTAACTTTAGGGCAGAGATCTGAGTTCAAAATTGCTTCACAATGGTGGAGGACATACTCATTCTTGAGTATCTAACAAAATAATTAGAAATTGTGAGATATTTTCTGCAAAAGCTGAGCAAGGCAGCTGGTTCCCGAGGGTCAGAAGATGTTAGCTGCCTGTCCTCCATTAAGAAAAGCTACTTGATCAGGCCCAGAGCTATTTTTGTAACCTATAACATCCATTTCAGGTTATTATCTGGTCCATAGATTTGGGTACCTTTTACTGTTACTGATTAATTCTACCCATCTTCAAAAACTTTATGTAAATTCTTAAAGGCAAAAAAAAAAAGGCACTTTCCTCAAGGTGTTCATTATATTAATGGGTTTAAAGGATTTTCCTTAATTTGAAACACCCTATATTTACACAAAATCTTGAGTATAAAAATTACTAGCACACACTTTACAGACAATTATATAGTGACACAAATAAAATCTATTGGAACCATGTGCTCAAAGGCACAACTTTCTGCACCATTACAATGCATAAACCAGAGAGACCCAGACAGTGACTAGTACTGCTCATAAACACTATTCCCAACAGTAAAAAACCAAAATCTATTAGGAGACCCAAGTAAGTAGCTAGGACACCAAAACAGTGACTTCCTATTTCATTGACTGGTAATTTTATCTTTGATCCAACAGCAGTGCATAAACTGGCAAACCATACTCCCTATCACTGAAGGATGCTAATATTTTTAAAAAGTAAGTGAGGGGGGAATTTTGTCTAAAAACACAGAGCTGGACCTACTGATCATTACAGAGCTGAGCACATCCAAACCTAAAAATCTGTGCAGTACAACAGTACAGGTTGAAAAATGGGCCCCATGCTGCAGTGGCAGAGTTGGATGAACCTTTCAGCCGTGCTCATGCAGAGCCATGTCTCTTCCCTCAGCCCTTTTGTGTTTAAAAGTACAGTCCCCTATTCATTCTCCCCGTACCCATTTGCATGCCATGTTTCCTAATACAGGATGCTGAAACATAGCCAATATTTACACAGTTTTCATTTCTGTGTCTGCAGAACAGGAGCTGATAAGCTACTTTTTATTTCAGGTTTTGTTACTTCTAATTTCACACAGTGCCGATAAAACTAATCTATATGTCATGCAAGGAGTTAGGCCAGATAACAAGAAAAAAAACATTAGCTATTCCAGTGACAGCATTATGTAAGTATTTGATGATGCATGTTATTGCCTCGCCTGGGCTCCTGCCAGACTAGTAATATTCCTGTTTCAGGTGACCTGTGCAAAAGGCACCAAAGATTTAGGGATGGATCTGCACTAGAATGTGCAGCAAACCTACTGCAGTGATGAGCTGGTTCTGTGTGGATCCTTACCTTGCTATTCAAGGACACCTCTCCTCAACAGGTGAGCATAAGGCAGCCAAGAAACCAGGCACAGAAAACACAATACAACCTCACATCCAGAATCTCCCAGAAACTGAAGTGAAAGGTGGTATAACCATCACATTCTCAGCTGAGGTTCACTATGGCACACTCAATAACACAAGGCAGGTCTGACCATGGCAAGAACCAAATTACTGTTTTTCACTCAATAAGCCTGGATGTTCCAGCTTTGCCCCAAGAGAATTCTCTAGCTTGTTTTAAGTATCAAAGTGGCATACAATAAAACCAGTTTGATATCTAAGCAATCCCATTTCTGCCTTTTAAAAGCTTTCCTACTCTGACTTCAAGACATTTGCACTTGCAAATCTCACTCCTAACTCTTTTCAATACTTTTTAAATATTCATGTCTTTTTAGACACACTATCATCAGCACTCTATGCTCAAATTCCAGCAGCAGAAGCCACACATTTGCCACACTGCATGCTCCAGTCATTTTTTGCAAACAGAATTTTTACTGCTTTCACAATCTAACAAAGACTTGGCACTCTTTCAATACACACTCAATCCTTTATTATCAGTAGGCCTCTGGTAGCATCTAAGTTAACTTGGACAGCAACCTCCTCCAGCAGAGTCAATTCTAGGCAGGGATAAAGCAGACAAATTGCACTGGACAGCAAACACAGGGGAGCAGCAGAACAGCCATGACTGACTGCTCGACCCTGCAAAGCCAGGCTGCCTGTGCCACCACTGCTGTGACCAAGACGCTCAAGGACAGAGGGCAGCAGAACTTCTGGGAGCCATGGAGCAGGGCCACAGCTTCATCATGTTCTGCGAGCACTGCTAGCCCAGTCTGACCTGTCCTTTCTACCTCTTCTATCCTCCCCCAGCACAAACCACCAAGTCCTGGTCCATCTCTGGGGTTTCATCCCAGGACAGCAAGAAAAAGCCCCAAATCACAGCACCAGTGGCAGGATTCAGGTACTGTCTCCTCTCCCCAGCCTGGTCTCTCAAAGATTTTCTTTTTATCCTCTTTCTTTTTGCTTGCCCCTTAGGTTATTATTTTTCAAAGATGCCCACTGCAAACTCAAAGTGGCCACAACACAGCAGTTGTCTGCCATCCCACTCTCTTTCCTGCTCTTTTCCTTTGTGTTATGTACCTATTCCAATTGGTCTGCAAACCACTTAGAGAAGACTTAATATTAAGTTCCTGTGACTAATTAGACTATGACTTCACAATTCAAACAAAAATGCTGCTGCTATTAGAGTACATGTAAGTACATATATATATATATATATACATAAATGTATTTTTATTTTAGCTTAAATGAAAGGACAAAAAAAGTAGAGATATTTTTTAATCTATGTTCTTAATAGCAGTAGTCTTCCTTTTCTAGATTACCCCCCTTTTTGATTCGGATCAGCCCTTCCCATTTTCCCCCCAAGATGATCTTAACTTTAAGTGGTAATGATTAGTAAAAAGCACAAAGAAGCCCCTGGAAGTGACCTTGAAGAATGGCATCTCTGACTTAGTAACAGTCTCCTGATATTCAGGTATTAGCATTTCTGTAACTGCTTTAATGCTACAGGCTGCTGCTGGTTGCTGGCTCTTGGGAAGGTTGGCAATGCTGCTATGATAGAGTTGTGCTAAAGGTGGATGCATTTTTTGACAACTTTTTATTATTTCAAGCACTCCTATTACAATATGTTAGCTAAAAGCCAGTCCAGAATAGCATTCTAACACAAATCCACTTTATTAAGTAGGTTTTTGTAAAAAAGTAATTTCAACCATCTGTAATTTCTGTCCTGCCATACATTACATGTGGGACTGATAATACCAGCTGAATCCCTCCACGATGCCTGATCGGGAAAGAGCAAAAGCTGTCAGGGCAGGTTTTGACTGGCAGACAACCATGCAAGGGAACTGAGCTGGGAGCAAGCACCAATTACTGCAATGGAGACTTTAACTCTCAAAACACAACGGAACGGGATGCGCTTGACAGGCAATTAGGAATGCTGCTCTTTAATGAGCCCTGATCTCCCACTCAGTGCAAGAACTAGGCCAAATCCATCATCAAAATATGCTTGCTATCAATAGTTATAGGGAAGAGACCAGCTTCAGAGAGATAATCTGTCCTGTTCTCAATAAAACAAAATATTTCACAAATACCCCACAGTGACAATTCAGAGGCTCCCTGCATGTCTCATTTAGCTGCTCCGAAATAATCCACCAGGGCAATCAGTCACATAATCAAATGAAGGATTCTTAAGAACAAACTGAAGGCAGCCAGGGCAGCACAAATGTTTATATTCAGCCATGCTACAGAGAAACTTCACTTCCATAGTCACTCCACCAGTGACAGTGGCTTTACACATCTTTGCAATAATAGGGGAAAGCTATAAATTAAAACACTGTCACTTCAATTGTATTTTGTAGTTGTATGTTATAATCTAAAGGAGCTGGATGATCCAGACCATCCAACCAGACCATGTCACCTTCTGCACTGGTGATATCTGGGAAATTGTCTTCAGTATCCTTAAAGTCATGATAACATGGAAGTCTCTTGTTTAATTCAGAAAAATAACAAAAAAAAAAAATCTTTATTACTTCTAGAGGAAAAAACCAAAAAAACTGCAGGGCTTAAACACATGAAACATTAGCCAAAAAAACTAAAATGTATTTTGGAGGAGCTGTCACCATTTCCCTACTCTGCTTTACAAGGCAACTTGCAGAAAGTCAGCCAAGTAGTACTAAGAGAATGTGTTCCAAAGCTTTAAATAAATTAACCAGCATATTATAGATCACTCTTCCAAGGCTGACAGTGCCCAGCGCTGCAAGCATACAGCATAACCCTCATCCACAACCAGGTCTTTGGCAGCACAGCCATTAAATGAACAGCACCTCACTTTTCAAAAGCAGCAACGTGCTTTTCTCTGATTCATGTCCAGCTAACCCATTTTGAGGTGAGGAAATCCTGATAAAGTCTTTGTTTTACAAGCATGCATTTTCTTTTCTTACATTTCATAGGTTATTTACATTCACAGCTGGTTTTTTGTTAACCTCTCACAAGTACAAATCTATCTGCATTTTGTACTTCTTTGTGCTGTGAGCCTATTACAAAGCATGTTCTTAACAACAGAGATACAGACTGTGGCATCAAACTGTTTATGCTGCTTTAAATGCATTGAATCCAAACATCTTCTTAGCTCTATTAATTTTTTAAATGTTAAGAGGACATATTATATGCATGAGACACAGTTACACTGTGTAATTTTCATCTCCTTAACTACAGTCACATGGCACTGTGGCCATAAATTTCATATTGTGTTTTCTTTGTTGGGTTAGTTTGAGGGGTTTGCTCATTCTGAATCATGATTTCATTATTGTTTCACCGTTTTCCTTACATTCAGGATGAAATGCTGGCCAGACTAACACCAATGACCTCTAGGTACCTCCAAAAGCATGCTGAAGGTAGTTGTAATAACTATGGTTACATTAAAGCCAAGAATTAAATGACATTTCATGGCAGCACCAGTAAATGAACGCTGAACTCCAGTGCCAAGATGTTGTGAGAGAAACAGCATCCCCAGTGAAACAGGAGTGAGGAGTCAGGGATGGCATTGCACTGGCAGCTATCCTATTTATAGCATCCTGAATTAGGATATTGGGGGTTACATTTTGAATAAAACTAAATTAAACCATTAGAGTTAAAAGCACAAAACTGAACACTGCTAATTGAGATGAGTTTCAAATGAACCTTGGATTCCACATTTTGCCTGAAACTGCTAGATAATATTGTTCTTTCTTGTGAATGTATAAAATCCCTCCCATCTCTTGCATCACTCATTCTCTTAGCTCTACAAGACTAATGAAAAAGCACTAGATGCACTACATGCTCTAGAAAAACACGATCTGGCCCTTCTAAAATATGATCAGAATTAGATTAGCAGTTCAAATCAGCAGCAATAAGTGAAAATCATTATCTGGCATCTGCCACTTAGTAGCCTGTGATATATAGTGGTAGTTTTACTATGATCCTAGATTGAAATATGCCAAAAAAAGCTTCACATAAACGGCAATGCCTCTTGTCTTCCAGTAATTTTACCTGAGTTAAGTCTATACAAGAACATGGAATTGCAAAATCCCCTTTGCTGCAGCAAACAACTCTCAGAACGTCTCTTAAAAATAAACAAATGCTAATTTCAGAGTTACAAGTCTTATTAAAATGTCAACATGTCAAGCTATTAAAAAACCAATACTTCCCTTTGACCTACATGTATATGCCTCTACATATAAAAATGTGTGTCATAGTTTGTTTGGGTTTTTTTAACCAGAGTTTATGCAAATAGAATGCAAACATGAACTCACCACTAATTCACAATGAGTTTCACCTGCACCAACTTTGAAAAGAGCTTTCCTATCCGCTAACCTGTGCACTGAAACATAGCTGAAGGTTTCTATGCTGCAATCCCGGTTCACTGCAAAGTGATTGGGTGGGGACAAATCACTACACAAAAATTAACTCTCTACATCATTGAAAAGGTGAAGAATGAAAGAAAAGTTATGTTTCATATAAGATAAGAAATAATAATTCTTTTCCAACTGTGTATATGTATATAAAGAAAAAAAAAAAACTCACACACACCTTTCTTTTTCTATTTAAAGAAAATAAATAATTTTCTTCTGATATATAGATCTGGACATCCATTACACAGTCATTCAAAAAGCTAGCAGGCATTTTAAGCAAGTTCTTTAAAATGAAAAAAAAAAAACGTTGAGTTGTGATCATGGAAAAATAGGATGTGAGGGAAAGATGCAACTGTGACTTTAGGGGATATTTTTTTGAAGAATAAACACAAGTTGTCTTTATACTGTACAGCTATTCTTTAAAAAGCAAATAGAAATGCTTTTCTTCAGCTTTCTCTCTTCAACAATATTCAAAAGATGTGTAAGCATGGTATCACAAAACTCCACTTCAGAAGAAGCTAAGTACACTTAATAGGATTAGCTCTTGCCATTACAAAAAGGAATATCCTACACACTACTTCTTAATGTAGTAAAGCAGATATATCTATATGATGTATATGAGCAAATTGTAAATTCAGCATGTAAACATGAGCATAGATAAATTAAGCATATCTATATGTGTGAGCTGTGCTCATAACACCTCCCTGAAAGCAGCACCCACTTAAAGGTCACTACTCAAATATTAAGAGCAGCTGAAACAAAGGTTCTGCATGTGCAGCACCTCTTTAAGGAAGAGCATAGTACAGGAATTCTGTTCCTCTCCAACATCCTCATTTTGCCACAAACAGTTGCTGAGACAGGGAGAGCAGTTCCACTTGTTCCAAAGTGTACCCACTTGCCAGACATGAGACAAGCCAGGAGCCCTGTGCTATTGGGTGAGGAATCAGCCAGGAATCACAGGAATCAGCTTACACAAGCTCACCGGTGCTCCCAGAGCTGGAATCACTCCCCAGCTGCCTCTGCAACAGGTGACTCTCAAGATCAAAGAGGTTTCCATCCAAGCAACGCCAAGCCATTCCTGGCACATTGCACACATGCAGGAGAGTCACCACTGCTGACATGTAGATATTGAGTTCACACTGTTGGAACATAT
Source organism: Melospiza georgiana (assembly GCF_028018845.1). NCBI lineage: Eukaryota > Metazoa > Chordata > Aves > Passeriformes > Passerellidae > Melospiza > Melospiza georgiana. The sequence goes on along the minus strand of NC_080437.1, from coordinate 14,676,228 downwards.
GCCACACGTCTGGCCAAAGCACAGCACGCCTCACGAGAGCCTCTCTGCAGCTCCCACAGCTCCACAGCCTGCACACATCACAGCCCCCTCTGAGCAGCTCCAGCCCAAAGGTCATCACTCTGGACTCCCCCAGAATGGGGCAGGGCATTAACAGCCCAAACACCATGTTACAGTGTCCCTAGGACTATCAGAAACCCTTCTCTATAACAACAAGGACTCCTCACCACCAGAGTCACTCGTCTTAGACAGCATTTTGCAAAGCCTTCATCTGCTGTCTTCTTATCACAACAGTTCCATACCTTCTTGGTGACTTCTCACATGCAGCTCCTCACAGCACTGACTCCTTCTTCTGCACCATACAGCCAACAAACTCCAGCTCTCTCCTCACCCACTCTTTTGTGGCACTCATCTTCTTACTGGACACAGCTGTGGCCTGTTAAGGGCCGGCCTGTTCCTAATCTTTGGTGATTGGTACAGCTGCAACTCCTCAGGTGTGAGACTACCTTCTGCTCTATCTTTATTTTCTTACATTCTATCCCCCCACATTCACCATCCTTCCATCACAAATTTCTGGATATTCCTCAAGTCCTTGCATTCTCCACTGTACTCCAAGAACAATCCCCAAGATCAGAAAAAAAACCCGCCCTTCCTAATGAGCACATTGCTCTTGAAAGAAGATTCATTCTGGTCAGGTTGCAGCTGTTCCTTTTCTCTTTTCTTCTTTGTTTGGGTTTTCTTTTTCATTAAGAAACACTATACACACATGTAAACATCACTTTCTTTGAACTCATTTCTTGCTGGAAAAGGTCAGTTAGTTAACAAAATCCCTTATTTAAGGGAAATTCCACCTTCTCCTCATGCAAATGCTCCAAGACAATGCTCCAAGACTCTTCAAGAATTGTCTCCAAGACAAATGCAGTCTAGAGCGCACATTTGCTAGTAATTTCTAATTGTATAATAATTTCATTCAATAAGGTCTATTAAATTTTATTAATATTTAACTGTTTAATATTAATAATATTAATATTTAATGTTTAATGTTTCACATACTCAAGACATTGTACCTTACCATAAGGTAAATCCTAGTTTCTTTTCCTAACTTCCATTAGCACCCCATTTAACTATAGGCAAGTCCTCTTGGAAACTGAAAAAAGCATCAGTATTGCCACTCAAATGTCCAATATGTTTGTAAATTAAAAATTTGGAAACCACCATTAAGAAAGATTGCTGAGACAAAGCATTCCTCTTATGGATCACACCTTATTAGGACTAGAAGATGGCCACTGATTGGGACAGGTGAGAAGCAGCAATATTGTGGAAGGAGCACAGGTGGAGAAAGAGAAGCACAGAGGAGAAATGAGGAAGTTGGAGGCATGCAGTTATCTGGCCAATCCTAATGTTACTTAGGAAATTCTTGCACCAAGTCTCTTTTACTTTGATACAGACAAATGTGAGAATTACATCAGCCTTTATATTTATCACCACATGTGTAATTTTTTTGTCAATCCTAGGCTAAAATTTCATAGAGCAAAAAACCAGGTAACATTTTTTATTTACTCCACTGAATGAAGAGAAAAAAATGTAGAATATGAAGGCTTTTATTCTCCCCTCTTCAAATTGCCACTAAATCAGCCACAGCACCTTAGACACCAATAATACAGGTGAGAACCTGGGCAGATAAAAATGATACCTCAAAAAAAAATTCTTAAGAAATAAAGAGCAAAAAACTGAGTCTCCTAAAAGTACATTTTCTTGTAGTTAGACAGAACAAATTCAGGTTTAAAATACTGGCCCAGAACCTTACAGTGTGTTCTACAGAGGTGTTGATTTTTACTTACTGAGGTTTTCATTACCAGCACTCGTCATCCCACAAACATTAGGACAGGCACACACAGACTTTTGGTGGAGCTGGTGATTCACCACCACACACATTCCTTCCACCTAAGAAATGTTTGTTGGTGGGGCCCTTGTGACTCACCTCCACTGCACTTTCTTCCCCATCCTCATGGTCCCTTGGTGGGGTGTTGGTGATTTATTAACCAACAGCCCCGTCATCTGAATGCAAGCAGTTTGCCAGATGACTACACTGTGACTGCTGCTTCCTGAGGGAATTAAAAATGTTCTTGCACACCAGTCTGTGTGAGTGCATAGTACTCACCACAGTATAGCATGTGAGCTCTGAAAACAGAGCTGTTCCACCACTGTTCTCAGTTTTCCTTGTCCTGCTGTTTCACTGCAACACTATGGCGAGGTAACTACAGGATACCAACAAAATACTAACTACTAAAAAAAAAAATACTAACACTTCCGAAAACTAACAGCACTGTGAAGCCACTTCCAGACTTCCACTTCAGGCTGAACCCCACATCAGGAACAAAATCTCTTAGCTGTAACATTACAAAGTTAATGATGCTAACCAAAAGTCCAGCAGCACACACTTTGTGCTCACCAACTACAGACTTATCCCTAACCTTATCCCTAACAGAGCTGTCTATTAGGGAATAACTTTTATTATTAAAAAACCCAGAAAGGAATCTTGAGGCAGAAGTCAGGAATTTTAAAATAAATAAACAAATGAAACCACAAAAACAAAAGCAACCAACCAACCAAAGAAAAGCACCAAAAAACCCCATACACATACCCCACAGATAGCAAACTCCTAAAAAGTTCTGTCCTGGAAGAAAGCCAGAAATAATTCTGTAGAGACCAAAGCATAGAGCACACACAGAGAAGACTTGAAAACATTCAAATCCAAAAGTGCTACTCATACCTATTTCCATATAACAAGAATTACAGTAACTAATACTAATGCTGTCAATGAGAGATGCTCCTCACTACTGCACTCTCCACCGCCAAGATCCAAGTCTTGTGGTTGTTCATATCTTAGCTACTCAGCTGAAGATATAAAAGGTGCTGAAAGCTCCAGAAAGGAATAAAAAACCAGGGCTGTAGTCCCAGTTAGCAGTATGTACAGGAATAATTTTTCAGATGACTTTTAGGTCTCTAAATTATTATTAGAGATTACTTTTCTCTTTGGTATCCTGTCACAAGCTTTGCATTTGCCCTGTGTTTCCAAATGGCCTTCATATAAAACAAATAATTTCAAGTACAGATATTAGCTATTTAAGTACTTTAAAAGATATGTTTAACTTACTTTTTATGTCACATTACCTATGGCATGCTTTTCATGTTTCTTTTCTTCTCAGCTAGAAATGAGACTATAGATCAAATCTCTAGTACCCTGTTCTACATTCCGTTCTACTTGAGGTTACAGCCATCAGCGCTCTCCTTGTTCCTTGCTCATCTATGCCATGACAAGAAATTTAAACAGGTAGCACATTCTGTGCTGCTGTCAGTGGTGAAGAGTTACAGCCCAGGCATGGACTTAATAAAAATAGAAAAAAAAAAAACCAACTTATGTCATATTACTTTGGTTGTGGTCCTCCTTATGCGCTGTAGTGAGAAATTGATGCTATTTAAACTTTAGAACACTGTTTCTTCTCCATCATCTGCCAATCATTCACAGTTTAGATTAGCAATTACTTCTACACACATATATAAAAAGATCCCTACTGCTCTTAAATGCTAAAACTCTCTTAAAACTTTTTTTTTCCAAGAAGTAGGCCACCCTGCAAAAGCAGATAGAAATTCAGGCTGTGTGCAAAAATTCCCCTGTTACTTGCATGACATTTGAAAAGATAATTTATTTATAAGTAACTCACATCTTTCCTATTACTGTTAATTTATTTTCTCATTATGTTTGCACCTATATACTCAAAATTACTGATCTACAAATTAAAGAGGCACAGGAATAGCAACATGATTATGCTGTATGTTGCACATTGCATTATCCCTTTGAAACAGGAGAATGCATAGGCATATACAAAAGGAGCACTTTTAGGCCTGTCCAAACCACTAGAAGCAGCCCCTCCATCTTGGAGAGTCAATGTGTCAGTGACTGCAGACAGTGGTAGAGTCATCAGAAGTATGAACACAATTAAAAATAAATCAAAACCCACACCTCACACGCCTCTGTAGCTATAATAGGTTGCAACTGGAAAATATACAAAAAAAAATATTCCATAGGAGATGGAGCAAGAGCTTGCAACAGCCCACTGTCTCCAAAAGCCAATCACAGCCAGCATTTCTGTGCATACCCTCTGACTCAAGCTGGGATCTAATGGAAGAGGATGAATAAAACAAGTATCCACCTCAAGCGTAATAAGGAAGGAGGCTATAAATTCCCAACCAATTACTCAAACCTCATCAGGATGTGAGCCCAGAGCTTCCTCCAGCTCGTGCCAGAATGGATGTGGTTTTCCAGTTGTGTAGACAAGAAAATCATCAATGCTGTTAGTCCATCCCGTACATCTTGTTTACATTCAGATTCAAGGAACAGGACCAAAGAGGCTGCATTCATACAGGAAATATTTATGACAACTGAATGCAGATGGAGGTGGAGGCAGCATGGCTTTAGCTCCAAGCCTGTTGAGAAGCCTCCTTTCCCCCTCCTGCTATCAGCAGGCACAGAACAGTCCTGAGGCAGAGAAAGTGAGAGGAGCCTTCTGACACAACAGGGTACCCACAACCCATGGAAAACTGGCAGCTCACCTCAATCCTGGCTGCCACTGCCCCTTCAGCTGCTGCAGGTTATCCTGCCCAGAATGCAACCACTGCCCCATCAAACCATTTTACATAGAGAGGCCTAGGAATGTACAACACGGCATGTGATCAGATACAAAACCACAACAGAAAAACAGGAACATCCTCTCAACACTGCGAGTCTCTCCCTAGCTGGCAATAAGAAAACTTTGCTTCATCTGCATATATTATAGTGCCAGATATATACATAAAAACAAAGAAAAAAAAAACTCAGCCTGTAATACCTGTCCATTTTACAGGAAAAAAAAACCAAAAACTTACAGCATACAAGTATGTATTGTAGCAGATGCATATCCCACAAAGCAGCAAGTCCAAGATCACACAGCATCTTTCCCTGCTATCCAGTTACTCAACTTCCATACTCACACATGAAACCTGATAAATCTCAACCATTTAAAAAAAAATTTGATTACTGCTTCTGCAAATTTTGTGAAATTAGATTCTGAAACCAAAAGTGAGACACAAATAAGGACAAATTCAAGAAAACATAAACTAGTGCTATTTTCATGTGTTAATAATCAAATGCACATAGTCTCACTAGTGGTTTTTTGTATATAAATTAAAAGTCTACACAATTTTGACTTTTTTCTGGAACACATAATATCAAAAGCTTTAACAATTAATTCTAAAGCATAAAATGCATCCATATACTTTGTAAATGCCCCTTGCACTGAATAAAATATATCTAAATTGGCTTTATTCCATTTCTTTCCTCCATTCCTAGTTATTTTGTACCTGGAGAAACTTCTGGGTCAGAATTCCTTAGCTGAATCACACAAGAACCTCCATGAAGCATGCAAGCATTTATGATTCAGTACATGTAGTATTAGGCTATACAGACACTGCAAAAAGCAGCACTGTATCACCCAATAACTTTGTTTTCATAGCTTTATGCAGTCTATCTTTTGTTATGACAGCTGCAAAATCACCCCATTACTCAGCCCTCTCCTCCCTGCTCAGCATTACATCCCTGTTCCCCTTTTGCCCACATCCATTCACACATGCCCTGCTACCCTGACAAAATCTGAAGGTCCATATTAGCTGTGGTACTGGCATTCACTTTTTTATTCCCTCACAATCAGGCTTACAGCACTTTCCTCCTCAGTAATACCAGTGCTGGAGTCTGCATCCTCAGTATTATTTGTTTCAGCTACTGCACTTTCCCCTTAGCTGCCTTTCACCATCGAATCTGGCCCATGTCACTAAAAACTGTCCTCTCCTGCACTGGCAGAGCCCTGAGGCTGACCAAACTCCCCTTATTTATACATCCACATATCGTCTCCATGCAGGTCTTCTCCCCTGCACTTGCCCTGGCTACTGGGGAGTTCACCTCATTAAGAGTCAATAAAGAACTGGTAAAAGCACCCAATATGCCCTGTCCAGAGAAAGCAGAACCAATGGTGCCATCTTTTCCAAGTCAGGGATTTTGGAACAGGAGCAATTATGCCATAAAGGCGGAAGGATAACATGGGAAGGATTTTAGAGTAGAAAACACCGAGTAACTAAAAGAGAGAAGAGGGTGAGATGAACCCTTGCATAGACACCAATTACTCCCTCCCCTCAGGCAGAGGCTCAGCGAGTGACCTTGTAGTAGCACAGCTGGGAAAAGCAACTTCCAGAAGTGTTTCACCACGTTGGAGGCAGTTGCATTTATTTCCTCACAACTGCATAAGCTAAATGGGGAATTTCAGAGCCACATTTTAAAATAACTCAAAACGTTTTAGCATATTCATTAGACAGCTGTGTAAATTCTGTCTCCTGCCATTCTTCTGCTCACTCCAACAGGAAATGCCACTCTGTAAGCTGGCACTTCTGCAAAGCAAATGTGATATTGTATCGACAGCAGACTAGTCAGTGCAAACCTCTGACTCAGTGCTTTTTGGCAGCTTCAACAGCTGCCTCAGGAATAGGGCAAGGAGGAGCCAAACCAAAGGCAAAAGTCATTACATTTCCTTCCTTGAAGTTAAGAAAATCTACCTCCAACAAAACCAGGGTTCACTCTAAGAGTTTTCAAAGACAATCTAATATGCTTTGGTGCCTACAATATTAAGATCTTCACATAAGTGCAGGTATATACAACATCATTACAAGTGCAAGAACAGATGAAGAATTCTCTTCCAAAACACCAAGATCCACACTCAATGCTTTTGCGTGCAATTTCATCAACCTCAAGAAAACCAAACATAATTATGTCTACTTGAAGATCTTTCTAAAATTTTATGATTTACATTCTTATTTACACACACTTAGCAAGGCATCTTCCAATGGTGGATAGATAATTTCCAAGCACAGTTAATTCACTACATGCTAACAGAGGCAGCTTTAAGACTTGAAAATTATAGCCAACAAAATCTGTGAAGCAGAGTTGGAAAGTTTTCACTTTCTCCTATGTAAATCATACTCAAGAAGCAAAAGTTGATAGACAAGTTGAATATTCATATAGAATTTAGACATTTAGAAGACTTGCATGCAGAGAGATTTTTGAGCCTTCAGGCTGCAAGTGTTTCACGAAGGAATTGGCATGAACTTAAAATACAATCTAAGTAAATGTATCAAAATGGCAAATCACAAAGAAACCAGCCTTGCATGTGTCCTCTCAGCGTTCACCACTTGCACTTTATCCCTGTTGCTAATTACGAATACAGAAGGTGCACATGGTTCAGAGCCAAGGAAAATCCTTCTGTGTTTTTGCAGTAAACTCTTAAGTCTGAGTTTCCAATATCATATAAAGGTAAGTAATAGGAACAACATTACAATTGATTTACTAGAATGCCACAGATCTGCCATAAATTGTTACCTTCCTACATAAAGCTGGTAAAAAGCCCAATTAAGATGCCATTAAAATAGAGAAACAAATATTGAACAATGCCAATAAGAGAGCAGATTCCATAGACCTTGGTCCCTTGAAAGCCAGAAAGATGCTATCCTTCACAGACAAGTTTATCAGAGTACAATGACAACATTCAATCCCTTTTGTAGAACTTTTTCAGAAATTATAAAGTCAAAACTCAAAGGACGTTAGAAAAATAGTTAAATTAAAAGCTGAGAGGAGACCAGATAAACATAATGGCAATGACATTGTCAGAATTGTTTGGATGCCGTTCCAAAAACAAAGAATTCAAAATGCGATCATCAGACATGGGCATAAAGAGATTAAATTTCTTGTCCGGGTCTTGTATTACCAAACAGCCTTCTGAGCAATAAATCACATAATCCAGGAGTTTCTGCATTGCAGCTGCACCTACATTCTGAGAAGTCTTCAGCACTGAGACTGCACTTTCCCAGGGCCAGGTCCAACCTGTTTTGCCCTGGTCCATGCTGGACCATGACAGCAGAGATCAGGGCACTCCCCCCAGGCAGTGCCACTGTCACAGGGGCAGAGGCACGGGCACAAATCCCTGAGCTGCACACAGCTGCAGCAGAACCCACTGCCCAATGCACTGCACTCCCAGAGGGGGTGAAAAACCACTAACACCCTACCTCTGCCTTTAGGCTTTTTACAGTTTATATTAAGTGGAAGCTCCCTGCAAGAGTGAATGTTGCTCACCAGTGGACTGTGGTCAAAACATGCTTACAAGTTTTGGATCTGATCCATATTTGAGGTAGTTGTGTTTTTAAAAGTTAAATACCAGTCCAGGCACTCAGATTTTTTATTTGCTCAATATAACTGTGTGTGGTCTCAGGGTTTCGCTCTAATTTAGATTAACCCATTATCCTCATATAAAGGAAGAGGGAAAGGTACTATCCATATGTCTCAAGTTCCCAATTTGATCATTTTCAGCTACTTAGTACTACCATCTCTTCTAAGACTGTATTTTCTCCCTATTTCCTTTAGCAGCTTCAGCTTCCCACCGCACTATCAGCCTGACTGAGTGCAAAAAAGCCCATTTGAAGTTTCTGAGGGAAGACAGTTGAAGTTACACTGAGTGCCACAACTCAGTTGCTGCCTCAGACAGGGTATGATTTTTGCATGTCTCAACTAATAAGCCAATATTTAGATATACCTATAAATTTAGCAGCTGCTAGTATCTCACACATTAATAAAAAATTAAATACAACATTCTACAATCCCACTTAAACCAAATATCTAGGTAAAAGCTGTAGCTACTCATCCATGAAGACACACTGTACTGGGAAGGATCTCAATAGAAGCAGCCATTTTCATGTTCTCCAATACATGCAAAGACTGTGTTACATGGGGCTACAGACATTAGAGGTACCATTTTTTTAATCTTTTGGTCTCCAAAGAACAGCAGATGGCACCACACCAGAATTATTACAATGAGAAATGGGGGAAGACTGATATGCGCCAGCTGCTCTGGGTGCACAGGCATGCTGAACAGACTGGTTTCTGGAGGCTCAGGACACTTGCAGATGTACAGTTAAAACTTATCCCACACTCAGAGGAGGGTAAGTAAGGGGGGAAAACTTACCTCATGCTTATATCCATGTAAGGATATGGAGCCAGGAGCACTTCTGCCATCTGGGATTCATTCAGAAACCTGCTCAAGACCATTAAGGTGTAAACCTCATCCCTCTACAGATTCAGTGTCTGCCTCCAAACTGTGACCTGAGAATTTCCGTACAGTAAGGCCACAAGGCAGGTTTCATAACTTCCACTCCTTTTCACTTCTTTTCCATGGCACCATAATTTTCTTTTAAAGTATATAATCTACCTTTCACTTCTTAGACCATGGGTTTTAAAGACTTATAGCCTGTGCCTAATTAGGGTCACCTCTTAATTTTCATTCACTCTGTGCTTATCTTTTGTAACTGATATGGGCAGTAGAGCACAGAAATTGATGAAAATCTCACATGGAAAAGTCTAAGTTATGTAGCTCTCCAACTCAGCAGTTGCCAGAAAATGTGATATTTGAATCAAAAGGCATACCAGACTTCTCAATTACCTTATTTCAAAGTAAAAGGCATTGACATTTATGATTAACAGGAAAGAAGATACTGTGATGCTTGTATTACAGAGCGGGACCACAGGTGTGCCAAGTTTACCTGCTTCCATTAAAACTCCAATCATCTAGTAAAGCCAAGGCCTGCAAGTAGGACCAGCAGCACACTCTGGCACCATACAGGTTTCTCTGCTTTCTGTGACATACTGGATTCTTACCTTCTTCCATAAAGCTTGAATAAAACCCAAGAAATTCTGTTCATGCTTTTAGCTTGGAATTTACATAGGTCATTTGTATTTAGGAAGCCCCTCCATCACACTCAAACTAAAAAAATATCCTCCTTGTACTGCTGCCCTTTCAAATTTGTGTCATTTAAAAAGCTGTTTTTCCAAGAGACATACAACAATTACATAATTTCATCTTCCATTTCTACCAAGTAAACTTCTTGTTCCTGTTGGGGACTTGATTATGCTCATTTTACGACAAATATTTGTTTCCTTTAGTATCTGTGGCTCATCTTAAAAAAGGGGATCTTTCACAGCAGTTCACTAGCCTTCAAAGGCTCCAAAGAAACACAAGTGGCAATCTATTTAAGGAACTGTTTTTCTAAAACCAGAGAGAAATATTTTGACTTTGGAAAAAACACTAAATTGCCACTCAAGTCAGCAAAATAAGTGTTTGGACAACAAACCAAAACCAATAGTGACGTGCTACAAACTTTTCCTATTTACACTGGATAAAAAGAAGGTACTGGACACTGACCAAGCAAATGTAAAAAGAATTCTTATTTCCTAGCAACTTTTCAATTCTGGCTTTCAACTTATATCTTAGTCTCTCACCCTCTTTACTGCAATCCATACTCCTGAACAACGTGGTACCTGCTGGGTTTTTTTGCACTCTCTGCTCCTCATATTTTAAATGAGGAATTTTGAATTCAAACATTCAGCTCCATGAAGGTTCATAGCTGCTACTCTTTGCTTTCTTCCTGCTGAAGTTTCAGGAGGAAAAGACTCACTCTTTCCTTGTGCAGGCAGCAAAAACAAAAGGTGACAAATTTCTCTGTATACAGCAATTTATCCATCCGTAAATCAGGCCTGTGACTAACATCATTTCTCATATTGTTGGGTTTACTGAAGCTTGAGGAATATTTTCAGACCATTCCTTGTGCCCATTCAGGATTCTACTTTCCCTTTCCAAGGCTAGAGCATTCTCCAGTATTCCACACAACTTCTGCACCCCTCCATTTTGTGGGATGTGGGATGTGCACATTTTGCCTGTGTGACTTCCATGAGCTGATCCTCATGTGCAGCCCCTGGATCTCAACTTTTTGAAGGCAGGTTTTTGTCACTCCCTCTCCTCCTGAACAAAGTCACACAATACACAGATTCAGAAGAGCACACAAGAGTAAAGAAGAAAGTGATCTTGCTTGAGTAATACAGACAAAGGAGGCCTTCACTGAAGTTGAAAAGGCAGAGTTTATGGGGCACAAAGAGAATGAGGAATAGATGTGGGTGGAGAAGTGAATTATGTCTGGTAGGCTCTTATGTGGTCTGACATTTTTCATCCTCACAGTCTCCAAAACTCAATTTTTCAATAAAATGCAGAATTTGCTTCTTTTCTAGGTTCATTCACAGCTCTCAGTAATTACACGTGTGCATTTATGCTTGAGATTATTTTAAATTCTGAGCTTCTTGCCAGAAATTTCATTGTGGGTAAACACCTTTAAGTACCTACAGCCAAATTTGTGTTAAGTATAATATTTCTTGTTCCTCTTTCTTTCCTGGAGTGCTTCCATGTGCTCATACACAACTGCTTTGCTCCACTTAACTGATGACTGATGTTCTTCATGTCCATACACATTTTTTCTGAGATGTACTGTGCCCAGCTCTAACTTCCTATTCCTATGTAACATACTGAAATTTCAGCAACTGCTGCTGCGTTACATGTGGCTGGTTTAGATCTCTATTTTACAGTGATCATATAACAAATAATTGAGCAGGTACATTCCTTAGCAAGGACTCTCTGAAACTTAAAAAGGGAAATTAAAGGGAAATTAATTATAGCTAATCAAACTCTGAGACATCTATCCTAAACTTGTGAGACACTTTTTTTCTTGTTTCAATAAATGAAATTCTTTAAAGGAAAATATAAAAATCTAGGAAATTATCAGAGCTTAATATACAATTTTTAAAAAATATAATCATATAAGCATCATGTAATCTTCCATTAACCCCCAGGATCTGTATGTAGATAAAAACAAAATAGTGTTTCTGGTACTAGAGAATAACAGCCCTGTAAGGCATAAAAGTACTTTTGGCTGTGAATTGTTTGGGGATTGTTTATTTTTCCTTCATTAATTCTTAATCTCTGTGGAAAATCTGTTACTCCAAGATTTTCCTCAAAATGATGAGAAAATTTCATCTCTGGAAAAAGTCTACTCTGGGGATCACAAACCCCTGGCAATCCTAGGTTTTTAAACTCATTAACCTCCTTAGACTGCTGTTGGGAGGCTTTCAGTACTTACAGAACAGCAAACACTGAAATGCTGAGATGTCACCAATGACAATGAATGGCCTCGGACCTGAAGTGCTGGAAAGGGACCAGCTCTGGCCAAGCATTTGCTACATTTACGTTGAATTCCTGGACTGGATCCTAAATTCAGGCTTTGGCACTGGCCCATTTGTATCCCTAGCAGTAATAAATTATGCAGTTAAGAATTTCATACTGTTTTAAGAACCTCAGCTGACAGTGCCTTCAATATGAACTGAGAGTTCTCAGAACATCATGGAACAAGTGCTTCAGTCCTGATCAGATAAAATTACTTAAGTACAACTTCAGACTTGATATGACTGAGAATACTTGCTGGATGCATTTAAAAGAAAAAGAATGGGAAAACCTTGTAAATCTACATAATGTTATTTCTTTTCTGGAATGAGAAAACGCCTGTATTATACTCCTTTACTTCCAATTCCCAGGAAAGACCTACAGCTGGTGAGCCCAATATCGAGAGCCTCCACAGGACTCCTCCAGCAAAACCTACACAGAGCTGAAGTTCCACTTGGGGGTTGTGGGGGAAATTGTTGTAATATTGAAACGTAAAATAAGTCTGCATTATAATAAAACTTCCTATCAAAGTGTCAAGAAGGTTACCTACTGAGTAATAATTAAAGGAATAAAAAAAATAAGAAGCCCTACAGTCCCTCAGACAAAGTAATATACAGGCTGCCAAGGAAGATGCACCCAAGACTAGATGGATATCCACAACCACCATCCTCCAGTCCTGCAAGCATATCTCACTTTTTTCCATATGATTCATACATTACCTGGAATTTATCATTTATCCCCAGCATACACGCACCATTAGAATACCAGAGGGATCTGTACACAAACACTAAGTTGCACATCATAATAAATTACTGAAGAATGGGCCAGCACTGCATGACATGTATTAACCAAAATTACACAGAGACAATACAGTAAAAGTGTATTGTATTTATACAAAGTCGTGGAATGGCTGCTCTTTGCAAAAGGAACAGAGAACTGGGTGAAGAGAGGAAAAATTTGGGTAAACAAACTGATACTCAGGTGTACAAAACTAAGTATTTTAAGTCTATGATGATAAAAGTATTTAATTGGAGAATTACTCCTAGAAGCATTAACCACTAAGAAAAAAATAAAACTGCTGTGAAGTCCTGAACAAAAGCAGTACAGCAAAACTTTTTATATGGTATCTCTTAATGCAATGTACCACAGTACTGTAATTTAGATTAAAAGAAAAAATTAAAATAAATACTAAATTTGTGCTAAATAAAGTCTTTTGAATGGTTTTGGCTGTACAGTTGTATAAATGCCACACACAAAGATCCCAGCTATGAGAATGTTAGGATTTGTGGATTAATATCTAAAAAAAAATTGAAAAATAAAACCCACTCCAGGTATTCCTACCATAAGTTTTTAAGTAGCACTGCCTAAAGGAATTTGCTCAACCTTGATTTTTTACTAGGAAAGTATAAAGTAGAAAACTTCTGGTTTAGACATTATCCCATCAGTGAGCTATATTTTAAATACATATACCATGAAGGTTTACTACTTAAGTTCTGCGGTCAAAAAGCTACTTATAAACAGGTTAAAAGAGCTACATTATTACAGAACCCAGGTAATCAGAAAGTCATCTGGATAAATTAAGCAACAGCTAGGGTGTGATTGCTCACCAAGGCTGCACAGTGGCAGCTCCAGCTGAAGCCACACTTCAGCCAGCTCTCCCCCCACAGAGCCCAGGAGTTCAGAGCTCCTCTAAGCCACAGGTTATTTCTGCTACACCGATCAACCAGCTCCTACCTAGAGACCTCCTTCTGGACTAAGCCTAATCCTGGTCTCACGCAGACTTAGCTGGGGAAGAACTCATTGGGCTTGTAAGGAGGACAGTACAGGAAGAAAGTGAGGTACCTAATCTTCTTGTGGAGAAAAAAAAAAACCTGAGAGCACAGATCTTCAGTATAAAACTGCTAATTTATGTTGTGATTTAATGTTTTACAGCTCAACTGGCCAAAACTGTAGAGGTGCAGTAACATCGAACATCAGCCTGCTCTATTGCAAAAAACTGTTTCAGACCTCTTTCGGCAAAGTAGAATAGTCTGAGATATCACCGATGTATTTCTCATGTAAACATACAGAACCTGTAGCAAACCTTCTCTGCCTTCTGCTAATCAGTTTTGCCAAAATTTGGCCACTAACCAGGAACTATGAATTACAGTCAATATAGCAACAGGCCTCCAAATCATAATGGCTCACTCAAAAGAAAGAACAACACTAAAACAGGGAATTATAGTCTCTATGTAATTTATGGCCATGTATACTCCAGTCTGTATTGAGAGGATAAATTTCAGATGAGATAAAAGAAAACAGCATTAAAATGCTAAGTCCAAAACCCCTGCACTGAAGAGTTAAGGGAACTCCACAACACAACAGGCACACATAAAAAACCCAGCATAGCAATGGCCTAGAAAGGCATGAATGCACCAGGCACTTAAAAAAATTACATAATATTCAACATTTTCTTTTCACTGTCTTCTTACAGACCAGTTGTGATCTGTATTGCTCTCAGCTTGCCACTTCTTTCTTTCATTCCAATGCTCAAAAGCTGTGCTAAATTTCCCAAGGGCTCATCACTCAGTGAGCAAGCCTGTTCCAATGTGCTAGTGCGTCTGCTGAAATAGCTACTTCCACAAATAAACCACACAAAATTCCTCACAAATCTACAGTTACAGAAGAAAATAGAAGAGTTATTAAAACCAATGAAACATATTAAATAGCTGACCACAGTTTCTGCAGTAATTTAGCAGCTAGATCACTTGTCATGCAATCAACCGATTTAGGGGTTTTGCAGAATTTATTACACTTCTACAAATGAGAAACATATTTAATCTCCTATTCTTGCATACTTTCCAGAATATATTACAGAGATTAAAATGAACATAATACACTCTAATAGAAGAGCACATTGTAAAAAGAGTTAAACTGTGGCATAATTTTTCATAACAGATTTGGTCATATTTATATATATATATCTATAAATGTATATTTGACATGAATATTTATATAGCCATACCCTAGAAATGGAAACATTCAGATACTACAGCTCAGCAGAGAGTAGAACTGATGTACACAGAGTTTTAAGATCAACAAATTAACTTCTAATATGGAAACAACTCCTGAAAACTATAAACACTTGTCAAAATAAGATTCCTGACAAAGCAGCATGAATCAAGCTGTTAACTGCCTTTGGTTTTGACATTACAAGATGAAATAAAATATAGGACTAAAAGCTAAAATATTTCTTACCTGACCAAAAAAAAATATTGCTCCTGCATCATCCTTGTCCTTCCCCTAGTTATTGAAACTGTATTAGTGTTTTGAAAGTACTCCAATTTGGGAGAAAGTATATTTTCCTGAAAATTATTTATCAAAAATGGAATTAAATTCTCTCTGCTACAAAAAGACAACCAACATTTATGTTAATCTTACAAACCACCTAAAGTCTTCCACTTCAGAGATGCAAATTCAAGTGAGACAAACAAGAATTTTCCTTCCAACCTGCATGTGACATGTTCTCACAGAGGTTTGTTGGGATTTTTAAACTACAAAAAAAAGGTGAAAATTGAGCAGCATGAAATAAAAGAACAGAGGATGCTAAAAAAAATTATAGACAAGGATGGAATTTGACTTAAAGGTACATAATGGGATGGATTTTTTTTTTAAGCTGGATAAAGATCTAGCTGCTAAGCTCCTAAGTTCCCAAAAAGCTCCATGGCCTACTTTCTCCACTTGTTCCAAAGTCACGCCAAAAGAGCCAGGCATTTCACCTGCCCCGGTGAAACAGATTTCCCCAGAGGCTGCACATCAGCAGCCTTCTCTCAGACACACGCCCCACAGCACAGGCAGTGGCACAGAAACCATGCCAGAATGGAGCCACAATAAAATGGGAATGTGTGCTGAGGAGCCCTGCCAAACCAAAATCCGGAGCCACGAGCAGACACCCTCCGTTAATCTCCTCACTGCCATTTCTCCCCTAATCTAATTCACTTCTTCCCAGCATTTATACTGTTTACCTCTTCATGCCTCCCAAAACAGGTAATACAATTCAATTTTTACAGTCATTTTTACGTTCCTATTCCCAGGGATGCGATCACTACCTTGAAAATATTGCTGAGAATTTAAACAAGGTAATTTCGATAACCAAATAGGCTGCATAGAGATTTTCTTCTTATACAAATTTGGGGGCAAAACTGAGTTGGCACCATACCTTCCCTGATTTTTGTTTTGCCTAACAGCTTTCTAAATTTAAAAGATAAATTATTTTTCTGAAACTGACTTCATTTCATTTTTGTTTCAAACGCTGTCAACCCATTTATTTTCAAACAAACCCATAAAGGGAATGAATGGTGTGTTTCTCACATGTTGGACTAAATACATTTGCCTTTTATTAATAATGAAAAAAGTTATTTTTTAGCAATGGAACAGAAAAAAGCATTTCAAACTACCCCCTTAACCCTCTGATTTGAAAACAAGATTAAACAAAAACTAAAAAGCCTAACACCAAGATCAGCCTTCTGATAGCAACATGCCCCAAAGAACCTGACATGTTATATAATGCACTATATGTTTTCTTTGGCTCAGATTCTTTCACCTGTTCTCCCCTGGCATTGCTAGCACTACCAGATGGATCCATTTTAGATTTAATTAATTTACCCTGTCTCCTAGGATTTCCAAGAAGTAAAGCACGGACAAGAACCCCGGTCCTTTCCTTTCTTGGATACAGAAAAAGAATCTAGACAGAGAGAGATTTTCCTTTTAAGAACAGAATACAACATTCACAAATAAATATCTCAGGAGAACACGTGCTGCTCAAAGAAGCTAAAAATAGTAAAACCAACAAGCATATGTTTAACTGGGAACCTTCCTAGAGCCTAGAAGTAACATTATTCTTTAAATCCAACGTGGCTATGGGAACTCAAAAACTGTGTTTGATAATTTCTTAATGGCAATGAAGCAAGCATATTCCAAGTGTCTGCATATAAAGTGAATACCATGCACTGCTTGTTGAACTAGACAGAATCCCTCCTTCTTGTCATCAGCCTTCATTCCCTCCACCACATTATTTTTCTCTCCTTAAAAATTCCTCAATATACTACAGGTAAAATTTCATTCCATCCAAATTAAAGCTTTTTTTAAAAAATCCTTTTATTCTCTGCTCATGTAAAAAATAAATCTACACAGGAACTGGGATCAGTAGGGCAACTTATAACTACCTGTAGCTCTTCAAAACAGTAACTGCCCTAAAGGACTCATAAACTACATTCCCTTCATAAATTTAACAAAAGGGGTGAGTGGATAATTATATCATCTGCTTATCTTAATCACTAGGTTGCTTTACATGGGCTGGGACAAATCAGTTTTTTGACAGTCCACAGTCCTCCTCCTCTCCTGGCTTTCTCCTATTATCTGCTTTTACAGATGAGATGCATGGGGCAGAGCATTGCCCCTTAGCCAAAGCTGGTAAGAGGATCTGGCACAACTAAGCCAGCAAAACCAGCTGGCCTCAGCATACTAAAACAGAAAAAGAGTTCACATCTTCTAAATTGCTAAGTCAAATTTTGAAGGCACAATGCTCCTTATATAGGGTGGAATGTTTCACAACCATATCCTGGAGCGCTAATAATGAATTTTCCCACTTGCATAAAATGCTACAAAATAACTTAAGCTTTTTAGCCCTCGAAACAGAACTTAAATGATACAGAAGCATTGACACACAGCACAGGAATTAGTTTTACTTAAAATGTATCAATACAAAACACAAACCAGCTTGCATCACTTGTAAGAGACGCCCATTCTCCAAAGTCTGTCTCCACAGCAGATACATTGCATCTCGGATATCAAAGCATTTGCACAAAGTTTTAGCTCCAAATGTCACACAACTAAACAAGAATTTTAGGTTTTCACCTTCAGAAGTCCAGTGAGATGCTAACTCAACTACATAATCTAATCAAATGCCTGAAGCCAGAGCACAAACAAAAACAACCTAAAATTAAATTCTGCGGACTATAATGATTATTTTTTAAAATATCTTCTATAAATGTAGCATTTGCTACAAGATCTACACTGAATTAAACTTTTTTTTTAATTTAAAATAATTGATTTGTAAGGGCTAGGGCTTGTTTAAAAGAATGAATCACACACATTCTGAGTTGGGAGGGACCCAAGGGATCCTTGAGTCCAACAGGGATCATTGAGTCCAACTCTTCAGTGAATGGCCCATACAGGGATTGAACCCCCAGCCTTGGTGCTAACACTGTACTCTGACCAACTGAGCCAATCTCAGTGGATTTAATCACCTAATACTTTAACTTGATGGTCTCACAAATTAGTAGCAAGCAGCCCAATTTACACAAATAAACCAACAAATGTAAAACCAGGCATCCAGGATCCAACCCCAATATAATTAAAGGAGTGAAGAACCTATAAATGCACTTCAGCATTTATACCCACAAGACTAATTCAACCCAGCTGCAGGGACTACAGGCCCATGAACAGGAGGAGCAGATCAGGTGTGCTGATGGAGCTCATCTTCCCACACAGTGTCACCTGAAGGGAATTCACCTAACCATGCTGGGAAAGCTGGAGCTTACTTTCAAAAGTTATCTATCTACATGCTAGAGTCAACAAAGCCCTATCCTGCAAAGGACACCATGAAATCAATATTTAGCATGGCAATAATGGAACAACCTCTCTTTTTAAATCTTTCAGCATTCAATTTTTACCTATTAAAGCACTTCTACTCAGTGAAAAGGCCTTAAAACACATAGAAAGGTTTAGGATGTGGAGCTGCCACTACCTACTAGTCAACACAGCTGAGGTACCTTGCAGCAAGTCTCACAGTATCAGTCTGGATTTATTAGCACTGTCAAACCAGCACCTCAGGACAGTAAGTCCAGTATAAGAAGACTAAATAAAAAAAAATTCTTCTGTGACAAAACACTTCACTTGCTCTGATGGATTAAATTTGTGTTTAAAAAAAGTTGTGATGTAACTTTACTTCAACAGGCATTAGATCAAATGAGGTATGGTTTACATTACCTTCATACCAAATCATAAAATAGATGCAAACACCATAAAATGCAGCTTAGGCACCTTCACAGAAATAATCATGCAATCAGCTATGCTCTAAACCAAGCGGGTATGCCCCTACATTTCAGAGCACTCAGGAGCAGCACAGCCAAATGCTGGATGACAGTCTGGAGCTCTGTCAGTCACCCAGTCACCTCCAACACACCCACCCACACTCCTCAAATCAACTCACTCTGAAAGTGACCCTCCTCTCAACAACACTCAGCAACGCCCTGGATCATCATTAATGAAGGATTTTAACAATTAGTAACTCAGCAGGTTTGCTTTCTTGCTGCACCTGATGCAAGTCTGGAGTCCCTTCTGCAGTACTCTTCAGCTGCTGCAAGCAGAAATCTTCAAACTGATTATTCTATAAAAAGTAAACAGACAAGCCTATGACATTCTGTGTCTGCCTTTTTGTTTAAAAAAGTAAAAAGAAAAGTTTAAAGAACACAAAACCCAAAGACAAAGAATCACATGGATAGTCAATAAAGACAAACGTTTGTATACAGTTTTATTAAAGCAACTATAGCCACAGAAATTATAATATTTTTAAATGAGAGCATGAAAAATTATTTTTAACCTAATTTTTATTATAGTTATTTCTAAGAGAAATCAGCTCATAGTATACATTTTTTTTTTATTACTGGGTATGTATCAACCTCTCAGCTAAAAGAAAATCAAAATTAAGACTATTAGATGTTAATGCAAGAGACAGTATTGCTTTATGGAGCTTTAAAACATTGTATAACTTTACAAACACTTGACTACCTTCCCCTATATATATATACAGAGAAGCCAGGGGATTAAGTAAACCCAACTCAAGTCCAGAATATGATGTGCAAAGTCAACATTAAATTTTAAAAAAATGTTACTGAACAAACATCTGTATAGAGAAAAAAGTTTTCAAGAACAATACCTCTTTCTGTAATGAACTGAAACTGATTGAAATCAATTCAGATTGATTTCAGATCTTATTAAGATCTTAAATAGAAATTTTGATGTCCAAACAGCTATTTTGTGCAAGTGATGCAAGTTCCATATATTAACCTAACTAACTGTTGTGTAAGTTTTCTTTTAAAATTATGCATAACTTAATAACAAACATAATACCACAAATTGGAAATAAGAAGAAGCAGACACTTTTTTCTGTCATTCCCAGAATCATTCCATTGGCAACATAGAGATACCACAGTTTTCCTATTGTACATATCATCCAGGTTAACATTAAAACTTGATCACTTACATCAAACAGGCAGAGCTAAAGCTCCACATGTTGGACAGCATTTTCCACTTTTATAAATTAAAATTTTATTATATCCTAGGGACGCATTCCAGCAAAGCAACCAAACTTATTTTTGCAAATATCAAAACCGTGACATTTTTTGTATTGTTTTCTTTCAAAACAAGAGATCTGTAATACAAATTCAGCTCTTCTAATAAAAAGACACCAGAAGTTATACATCTAAGGCAGTGTCAAAGGAGGAAAACCAGCATTTAGTCAGGTAAAATTTTGTATGGCTTTAAACCAGAAGCCAGACCCATAAAGGGTGAAAGAAAAGAAGGAGATTTATAGCTGAGGGTCTTAAGTGATGTAAAAATTATGCAAACATAAAGCCAGTAGTCCCCTGTTTCTGATCCTGAAGGAATCAGAAGCCTTTAGGTGTAAGTGTATTGTATATATATATAGTACAAGAAAACTAACACCAAATGCTGGGAAAACTTCCCATGTAACAAAATCAATCTATCAAAAGTGCATAATGAAAGCATTAAAAAGATCCCTCATGGGGAAAAAGGTTTGCACTGCATACGGACAGACTCTGCAATATTTTCTCCTACCTAAGCTGTTCCTGTGACTAAAAAGAATAGGAGATTTTTGTTCTTCAGTCTTCAAAACCCAAGTGGAGCTTGTCAGCTTCTTTATGAAACAATACTTTTAGTACGATAACCTAGAAAATGTAAGAACATCACAAACCTCCTGCCTGTTGATCTGCAAACTCACTTTCAAAAAAAGCGATGTCAAATCACTTCTAGCCAAAGGATTCACCTCATTTGAAGCACCTGAAGTGCTCTGCACCAACTAGGACCACCATAGGTCACAGAGTACCCCAGCAACGCATTCCAATTGCTGTCCTACAGAATATCTGTGCTTAATCCCACCTAAAATAAATTGAACAGTGTTTAAACTAGAAAACTTAGGAAATGCTTAAATAAAGAATCATTCTAATACATTTCTCTTTATTTTTGCAATATTAATGTCACCATTTTCAAACAGGTTTTTTTTTAGACATATCTGTATCCAGGTTTTCCCTCTACTTAAAATAGAAAATTAATCCAACACCAGTAATGCTAATCTCCCTACTAATAATAATAATAATAGTAATAGCATATTAAAAGTGAGTCACTTTTTTAGTTAAAAAAAGAAGAGCTAGGCATTAGATAAAAATGTAAAAGATGCCATGAAAAATGAATGAAATATACCCAAGTATGCCAAAATATTTAGTCATGATTTTCTTGGACAAAGGGGAAGCAAAACCGTAGTATAAATTTATGATATAAAGAGCAATACAAAAACAACATGGTAGACCTGTATTTAACAGTTACAGTGAAAAGCTGTTCAGATGAGTGTGTGATGCTGCAGTTGTTGATGAGGTTACAGTACTCCTCCCCATTTCTGTGTCCTAGTTTAGGGTATTTTCTCCACTCTATGTTACCAGTTCTGATATTTAACTTAGGTAGTGAAGCTCAGGACATGCAAAAAGGTTTGCAGGACTCAGGGCTGCAGCTGCACATGTGTCTGTTCTGCAGGTGATCCATGGGGCAAGGGACCTCTGCCAGTTCCACTAAATGTGCCCTTACTGCAGTTCTAAAAAAAGAGCCAATATTTACCATTGCACACATCAGCTTGCAGGAGAGATGCCCTTATTATCAGCCATTCAAGCACTCAACTTTTGATTCCTCAGGGGAGCCTGGCAGAAGGTATAATTCTTGACTGGAATGGAAACATACCATGTGTGACTTTTAAATATTATGTTTCTAATGGTGAAATCTCAGACACGATGGCCACAAACCAAGTAAATACAACTTGCTACAATAAAAGAAAAAAGCTTTTAAAAGCTTAAAATGTTAACATTAGAATATTATTTTTTAAAAAATCTGATTCATCTAGGACACTAACATCTAGGCCTGAGTCCAAAGCCATTGAAGTTATTAGGACTGCTTCCCTCTATTTCAACAGACCCTGGATAACTCTCTCGTTTCTGTACCTCTCAAACAGACAAATACACGCAATATATCATCTCAAAGCAAAGGAACTCAACACATTTCAGTGGCAGCACATTCATTTAAACAGAACCATGGATACTATATATGGAAATGAAGTGTTCCTCTCAAAGATGCAAACCCCATGTATTCTCAGGCTATAAATACCACCAGGATTCAAAATGGGCCCTTCCTGACCAGTATGTCTCTGACAGGCGTGGAAGAGAGGTATCATTCCTTCTCATTTACTCAGACCCTGCTGCTCTTCCACCCTCCACTGTCACCCAGGGTGACCTGTGTGTCCCGGACAAAGTGCCCACACTGACAAACCAGGAGGTCTAATTTGGAACTGGTGTGTGTAGCCCTGTGTAATTTTGCATAAATGCCAGTGTAGTCTTGTGATCTAACAGAGTTTTGCACTCACTTCCCAGTCAGGCATTGTATTCCTGCAAGGAGCAGGGAGCTGGACTCAGTGATCCTTATGGCTCCCTCCCATCTCAAGCTATTCTATGATTCTAAACCTTCAGCCATGTAATAGCATATAAACCCATTACAGAAACACAGCTTTTTAAAGTGTAGCTCCTTTCCTTTTGCCACTAAAATCATATGTGCGGGAGAAAAATATTTTTTAACCATTAACACCCACACAAAATGTTTCAGCTATCTTTCCCTTAGAAAACCTCCACAAGCTGCATTCACTGTGCCCTTCTCAGACTTCTGATAATTCACTAATTTTCATACATGTAAAATATACACAATTTTATGCAACGTGACAAGGTATGTTTAGTAGAACAAAGGGATACCCTGTCCCCCTATTTCATCTAGTGTTATTTTCATGTTTATACCTCCACAGCGACTGCTGCCCTACCAACTTCACACTACAGGATGCCTTGCTGCTGCTGAACCATAGCCTGATCCTGCTGAGGAATTATCACCAGCCAGCCCTGAAATTCATATAAACTTTTGTCACTCTGAGTTGGATCCCACAGAAGAGCCAATCTCAGAAGAAATGTTTGACTGCTGCTCTGTGCTGCACCTGACTAGAGATTACAGCTTCTTTGTGGGATTTGTCCCAGGAAGGACACTCAATGACTAAGATTCACAATCCACTTTCTTTCAATAAAACAGGACATACAAGTACCATCATTGCTGGTTTTAATTATAATCATTAGATCCTGTCCCTGCAGAGATTATACTTGGGGCTAGTGCTCTCTAAATGTTCAGTGATTCTGTCTCTGGGGCTGTAAACTGCCCTCATTCCGCATTCAGAAATCCCAATGCATCAAAACCGAGTACACGGATCAGTGTTACTTAAAAGCTTTTTGTTTGCTATTACAGGCATTTCTTCTATTGAGCTAAACTGGGGAAAAAAGTGAAATCTAATGGTTTTCAACCAGCACTTACGGATTTGCAAACATGAGACTTTCAAGTTTTTTTTGCATGCAGATTTTCTCCTTAAATGTATGTGTTGCAGAGCCTTGAAAATAAGTATGATGATTTTGGTTGAGAATGTTTGGTTTGCGGGTTAAATCCTTGTCCATGCATTCTCTTTTCTGCATGCAGAAACCTATTTTAGCATGTGTTTATAAAATGTGAAATCCTTCCTAGGCTCCAGAGAGCCAGAAGTACCTTCCTTTGCAGAGCATGGAAAGCAGCAGCACGCACCCCTCCACACCAGCGCCCATCTCTGCGTGTGGAAACGCCACCACCTGCACAGGGCTGCGAGCACCTCTTCTCTCAGACCCTGACCTCTCCACCACGGCCACCTCTGCACTGGCAACCAGTCTGGGGAGGCTCTCGGGGAGGGACTGGGTGCAGAGCACCTGACAGCCATGGGACAGGAAGGCCTGAGCCAGGCTGTGCATGTGACCCAGCACAAAACGCGTTACAGCTCCCGCTAATCCCCTGAGCCTCCCTCCCAGTTGTTCACCACACGCTGCCGCCCAGCTCGTCCTCACCAGAGCCAAGGTGACGGTTCCACGCACGGACTGAAATGAAGGACTCTCCTGCACTGGGTGTCCACACGTGTCCTCCCATGGACACTCCAACTTTCTTCAACAGATCGTGCCTCAAACCCTTTTCTTTGTTTGGAGAGGATGTTAATGCAGGTATTGCTCAGAAACCAACAAGCCTCACCCACACCAGAGCCAGCTTGGAATTAATGCTGCTTGTTTTATGTACAACTTAAATTTTCCCACTTACAAGCTTGCTCAGGCTCTAGAATTCTGGGTTGAAATTCTTAACTTTTCCAAGATGACTTCTGCAAATGTTGTATTTCCAGCAAAACCATGTTTTTTTCTGTTCAAAACAAATGGGAACCTTGCTTGGTTTCTACTGAGTAAAAAGCACTGTGTAACTTACTATATTTCAAAAAATTGTAGACCAAGGTCAAAGAAGGGCTTTTAAGTTCAGGCTAATAACTGCTGCCTATAATCATAATTTCATTTGATATGTGTACAAGTCCTGGGTTGTGGGGAGGAAATGCTTTTCCAAAACACTGAAAGCATCACAATAAGGATGTATTCTACCTGCCAGAGCCCGATGACATAAGGTCTGTAAGAGGTCCCCTTCAGTGGGGAGCCAAGGAGCAGCAATAAAGGCTCTGGTGTCATACTCTTCAGAAGGAAACAAATTCCATTCAATTCTGCACTGACCAGGTTCAGGAGCTGACTGTGCCCCAAACCTGTGCTCTCTCATTCCACTGCTCCTTCTTCATGGTTTTAGAGTTTGTCCAAAGCCACAACAGATAATGTCAGCAGAAAATGCCCTCCAGGAGCATAGAATATGTAGAGGCAGATCCATATAATCAAAAGAACTATAGATTGTATGATATGCATTTAGCCCCTCTGTGTACATTAGCATGCATATTTATTTTATTTTTCTGCTGTTATCACAAACAAGAACAGCTAATGTCAGTGTCCAACCCAATGAAGTTTAATCTCACATTCTACTTTTCATACAGAAACAGAAATTAGTTGGTCAAGGGAGAAAAAACAAGCAATGACCAGACAAGTTCTTCAGCAGTATCTAAGCCTTACTAAAAACGTAGATGTAAACGCTGAGAAGAAAAACAGCATTTTTCAAGGCTGGTTGCAAATAGACTGTAGGAAATTTTGAAAAATTGCATCTAAAATTATATACCATATTAAATAAAGAAATACAAGGGCTCTGATAGTAATGACTGTCACACTACATGAAACTGACAACAAAGGTAAAGATTTACAGTTTCTGGGCAGTTTTGTTTGTTTTTTTTTTAATGCCAATTCACAAAGCAAGTATGGAGCATGAAAATCCTAAACGTTCAACAATCATTTTTAGTACACGATTAAGAGTCATGTTCTATTCATATACAATTACATAAATTAGATATGGAATTTCAAGGGACAATGATGATGATTCTGTTAGCTGTTTCCATATTCTTGACTTAAAGTATCTTGACTTTCTTATCTCCAAGGGGAAAAAAATTAATGAAATTTCATATCACAAAGTAATAAACTGTTTGTATCATGGTTTTAAATTCCAGCTTTAAATTAAATGAGTTGAAGAGCGGGATACTCCAAACAAACCACACTCTAAATCCTTCAACATAGTCATGAAAAGTTTTACATCCCAAACAATCATCAACAAATTCATGGAATACAATGTCATGCTTAGAATATAGCAGGGAGAAAAAAAATGAAACTTTTTTGCAGTTCTTTGCAATAACAGATCCAGACATGAGTGTCAGGAGAGTAACTCTGAATTATTCACATTTTTATGTGAATTATTCAATAAGAGGCCACAGAAAGTAGACATGAGGAAGATTTCTTTCAGCTCTCTCACTGGGACTGCTCTTTGTGTAGATAGGGAGATGATGCTGGACAGCCCAACTCCCCTGCAACCTGTGGAGCAGCAGAAGAGGCAGCAGAGGAAAGGAAAGCTCCTAACATGCAGAAAACTTCTTCAATCCTGCAGTAGGAGGAGCTACTTCTTCCAAAACTGCTTTTATATCAGGCCCAATAGAGTCAACACAGCACATATATGAATTCACAGTTCTGTCCAGGAGCCTCAGCAGCTTTTCCCAACTCACCAAGCAAGTATATGCTTGATAACAGCAAAGTTTCAGATAATTGTTGTTACTTCAGTTAGCCTTTATACCCTAAATACTAGAAAAGTGTTTTGCAATAACTAGCTAAAACTAATGTCCTTGCATACACAGAATTCCCTTCAATTCCCCATTTTATCGTATAAGGAATGCAGGATCAGCCCTTGAAAGTTCTTCTTTGCCAGAGTCTTGAAAATCCTTATAAGTGGAACAAATAGGATCTAAAAGGAGAATCTATCTCCCCCTACCTGCAGAGCCCTTTATCCTCCTGCCCCAGGGAATGACATTCATGGAACTACTTCATTCTCAAAGATTAAATAAACTGAAATCTTACAACCTGCCATAGCCATAGTACATCAAACTGTTGGGACTGGAAGTGTTTGAACCCCTCAACAAAGCCTGTTACTAAACTGCCACATTTAGCCCAAGAGGTTTTTAAAAACAATTTGCACATATCTTTCTATACTGGTTAAGAAATGACTGATCTGCTTTAACTGACTGTGTCCCAGTGATGGACTATCTGACCAACAGCACCCATCAAGAAACCATGCATAGAAGTCTATGTACAAGCCTCTAACTTTTTACTCTCTCAAGGGAAGAAGCATGAGGTAATAACAAGGTAATAACACACAGATTTTTCTTTTTCGTCAAGATCCCTGAGAGCCTTTGTAGATTCGTCTCGTTCTGTGGAGGCAGAAATGCTAAATACACAACAAAACCAAAGCTTAAGTCTTCACTACTCACCCTTCCTTGAAAATTGACTTTTACTGCTATAGGAAATAGTATCTTATTATCACAAATTCATTAGAGCTGTGTCATCATATCTGGCTAGCACTTCTCTAAGAAAGTTCAGGTTTGGTTTTGAATGGAAAAAAAAAAAGCCTGTAGAAAAGTAGTGCTGCCTGAGAGAATTCCTGACACTTAAGGCTGACTTAAAAGCTTTTATTCCTTAACTTTAGCAATCACTCCTTCCATAGACAGGCCAAGCTCACTGTAAGAGTTTAACTTCCAATTGGAACGTGGAGGTTCATTTAGGCAACCCAAACTACACGACAAACATTAACTTCTCATGCTCTGACTTTGTTCCTGGCTTCCCCTACATGCTGGGCCCTCCACAGAGCGGGTGTATGTGCTGTGTGTTAGGGGGAGGGGACAGGAGAAAGGGGAAGACAGCTCACTGTACGTCAAAGCAAACCAGCAACCTAGCAACCATATATTAAAAGGTGTGTGTGTTTTTGTGGGTGTCTGTGTGCCAGGAATAACTGAAGCAGATATTATTCCATTTGTAATTCAAAAAATGTGAAAAGGGAAGGGGAGAAACTCCAGTTGCTGGTCTATTTTGGGGTCTGTCAAAATCCACTTTCACAACACAGAGTGGTAACACTTTGGATCTCATTTTTCGTAATCAAAAACGAAAGTCTGGACTTGAGCAAGTTCTTAGCTTTGGTTTGAAAATAGACCCTTCAAAGCAGAAACTGAACTTATTTCACACACTATGCTTTCTTCCAGCTGGAAATATGCAAAAACCAAAGGGGCAGAAAGGCTGCCTCAAAGACTCCATACTTAGGTTAAGAGAATACTTACAAATGTACAGAATACTTCTAGATAGAAACAATTTAACAAACAGAAATGTCAAAGATTCCCAGGGAATGGAACTAGCTTCATAAAGATTCACTTGAGTGAGAAATTGACCCTTTCAATTTTGCCAAAGTTTCTCATTCCACAAGGCAACTGAGAGCTTAGATCAGGGTATGCAAGCTCCCACGCCATGGCATGCGGCCCCAAGGGTGCACACAAACTTCAGCTCTGCCCCGTCCCACCAGAGCGGCGTGTCCCTCTCGGACAGGCTGAGTGCCGCACAGCAGGTGTAACTTTCGTGCCACCGGCGGAAAACGAGAAGGGGGAGCGGGGAGGCGCCTCGGGACTGCACCCACCACCTCACCCTCCAGCTACACTGCCCACGCTGCAGCTCCCAGCAGCCCCAAGCCAAGAGCAGCCAGCACGGTGCCGCCAGCAGCCCTGAGCCACCTCGCCCAGGTGTCCTGCTCTACGAGGCTGGGCTCCTGCTCCTCCTCAGCACCACCACCGCACCAAACCACCACCGGCAGCAGGAGGGGAAGGCAAGGGAAGGGGGAGTTACCTTGTTTTTGACCCCGCAGTGGCAGCAGACAGTCCACAGGTACTTGAGGGTCCTCCACAGCAGGATGATAAACAGTCCCCCAAAGAAAGTAACCATGGATGAGGCGAGGAAAGCCCACCACATGCGCTGTCCGCGGCTATCGCAGGGCACCTCCATGGTCACCGGGATGATGAGCGCATCCATCTTGGGCACATTGACGGGGGAGGAGGACGAGTCTGTGTTGAGATTGTTGGCGTTGATATTGTTACTCATTCTAATGCCGCTGCCGCTGCCGCCCGGGTAGGAGCCGCCGCCGCTGCCATTTGCCATAGCTAACAGCGAGCCGGGCGCGCAGGGGCTTCCGAGAGCTCCTCCCGCCGCCAGCGCCCCCCAAAAAGCCCATCACCAGCCATATTGCTGCTGCCGCCGCCGCTGCTCAGCGGGGAACCATAAGGAGAGTAATAAAAATTTAAAAAGCCCCCAGTCAAAACAAATAAACAACCAAACCAACCAACGAAACAAACAAACAAACACACAAAAAAAAAAAAAAGAAAAAAAGAAAAAAAAAAGAAAACGAAAGCAGGTGAAGAAAAGCGACCGCACAATTCCCGGGTCCCTCTCGGGAGCCGACAGGCCAGTGAATTCCGAGCGTCCTCTTTGTACGGCGAAAATAATATTAAAAAAAAATTAAAAATAATAATAAAAATATAGTCTCCTCCTCAGATTCCCACCCCTTCCTTCTCCCGCATACACAGCCCCTACCCCGCCCACCCCCAAAAAAAATCATCCACCACCACCACAAACTGATGCCTCTGAGCGTCTCTCCGAGATACCCAGCGCTGCGACCCCGCTGGCCTCAGCGGGGATCCCTCACTCAGCCTCCGCCGCGGATCCTCCCGGAGGTGGTCTCTTATTATTGTTATTAGTCTTTAACTTGTTATCAGCGATACTCAGTCACCCCCTCCCCGCGCACCCTCCTCCTCCTCCTCCTCTTTCAAGTCCAGCCCCTTCCTCTCTTCTTCCCCCCTCGGTGCCAGCAGCAGCCTCCTGTGGCTCCTAATTCATCCTCCGCTGGCCCATCTGTGCGTGCGCTGCCGCTGCCGCCGCCTCCTCGCCCATCCTTCGGGAGCTCCCTCCAGGGCCCGGCTGTCGCTCAGGCTGTTGCTCCCACACGCGCAGCGGCGCCGCCGGCTCCCGCCCCTCCCTCTGTGCCGCCGGGGGACGCGACGGCCCCGCGCCCGCAGCCGCGGCCGCTCCGGGAGCGCATCAAAGGCCCCGCGGGCCGGGGGTGCCGGGCGGGCCGGGGGTGCCGCGCTGCCGCTGCCGCCGGGGTGAGGGCGCCGGCTCAGGCGGGCTCCCGGCGCCCCATGGACAGCGCTCCCCGCTCCGCGCCCGCTCGGTCCGGCTCGCGGCGCCGCCGAAGCGCCGAGCGCCCGCTCCGGAGGGGACGGCGAGCCGGGAGCGGGGGCTGTGTGCCGAGACGGGCGCTTCACAGGTGGCGGCGAGGCGGTGCCCGGCCGCGCCGGGGAGCTGCCGGTCCAACAAGTCCCGCCGGCCCTGGCGCGTCCATCGCCGCCGCGCCGCGCTCTCCGCAGCCGCGGTGGGGCGGGGGCAGGCGGCAGCGGCCCCCCCGCGCCGGCCGTGCGCGGGGCCGGTTCGGAGGATGTCATGACGCAGCGGCCAACGCACGGCGCAGTCACGGCCCCGGCCCCCGCAGCCCCGCCGGGCCCCCGCGCCCATCGCCCGCATCCCGCGCGGCGCGGCACCGCGGAGAGCGAGACCCCTCCGCAAGGGCGCCCTCGGGGGCGGCGGGCCCGGGGCTGCAGCGGGGGAGGGAGGGAGGAGGGAGCGGGGCGCGCTCGGGGCTCGCAGGAGGCGGTTGAGCTGCAGCAGCAGGTGCCCGGGGATGCGCACGGCGCGGGAGGGGGAGCTGGCATGGAAACGCGCTAAGGGAGCGTGAAATAAACATCGGGGACCGCGGCGTGGGTTTTTCCGCTGAAGGCATTCGTGGCTTGTCTTTAATTG
Organism: Melospiza georgiana; assembly: GCF_028018845.1. NCBI lineage: Eukaryota > Metazoa > Chordata > Aves > Passeriformes > Passerellidae > Melospiza > Melospiza georgiana. Next base: position 14,645,510 of record NC_080437.1, on the reverse strand, counting down.
ACACGGGCAAGTACTGCAAATGCTCCGCAAACACGCCGTAAATTACCGCACATCCCAAGAACATTCCTGAATTTAACCCTTAGGAATGTAAATAACAATATAAAATGACACCTTTGGTGAGGATGGGGGTGAAAGTGGAAGCCAACAAGAAGATCTGGATAGTCATCTCCTACTTATTTTTCAGATTCACGTTGAAAAGCAGAGAAATTTATATGTCTATATGTGTATTCATTTATACACAAATCAAAATCTCTGTTTGGCACATGGTCTGCTCACTGGGTTGTCTGTACAAAGTATTATGCAGATCCTCTTGACATCTTTCCAAGGGTAAAATACAGCAGGCTTTGTGTGCGTGACATTCCCCCATCTTATCTAGTTGCTATACCAGCAGAGAACCACCATTATGAAATAGTAATCTCTTAACCTTTAGTAGTAGTAGTTTCTGTTTCTGCATCTGCCAGGGGCTTGTTTTTGTTTTCTACTTAAGTGAAGGTAATGAGATTTTATGAGTTCCCAAAGCTTTTTATGGGGCTCTCTAACCCTCTGACCCCCAATTTTATCATGCAATAACACCACTGTTTGTCTGACTCTGAGTTTATCATGATGTCTCTTTCCAGTCTGTTCCTTCAAGAGAAGGCTTCCTTTTTCCAGAAGGGTTTAATAGGAGTCTCTGAATAGAGAAGGCACTAGATACTGATATGGAAGTGTATACAGGTAAGAAAAATGCCTCATTACTTTGTCCCAGAGAAAAACAATCAGTTACATAGCAGACCTGAAGCAGGCCATTCCCAGGAAACTACTTGGTTGAGAATTTCTAGATGTAGAAAACTAGTCAGATTGAAAAGAAAGTGCCTGCCACAGCTGCCACATGCAAGCCCAGACTGCCCTGCCACAGCTGCTGCCCCCTCCCATGGCTTTTCTTTGCCAACCCTCCCCGCAGCTAGAGAGCCACCTGGACTGCAAAGTGTTGCCATGACAGGATCACACAACCTTGGGTGCAGGGCTCAGAACCTGGTCCTCATGGTCATTGCTCGGCATTCCTGCGATGAGCACCCTTTTCACAGCTGCACACATGCCTAGGGATCCTTTTATCCATCAGCAAACACCAGGAGTGGAACAAGGGCAGGAACATCGTAACACAGGCACTTGATGCCTGATCTTCAGAAGTGCTGGGTACTTACAGGCACTCTTACAGCTAATAGAAACTACAACCCTGTGCACCTTGAAAGATGACGACAATGCAGAGCAGCTGCACAGCATATCCCAGGGAAGGCTTTTGCATGGTGGGATTTCTTCCATACTCTGGTCTGGCAGATAACAAGAGCTGAGTCTCTGAAGCCATGGCTGTAACATACATCCTCTCTTGCTGTTGTTTGAGAGGGCCAAGAAGATTTGACAGAGGGGCTGCAGTCTGAAAATCCATTTTCTTGCTTTATACATTCAGAAGGTATGAGTTAAAAGGTATTTCTTGGACTCAATACTGCTGCAGCTGAGCAGGGCAGATACTGTTTTCACGAGCACTCCAGATGCAAACAGGATCATTAGGCACCTCTAAAATATCATCCCATAATACTGTACCCCCACATACCCAAGATGGTCCTAAAGAAAAACCCTGACTAAAGCAAAGCAAGTGTACCACAAAATGTAGTCTGTATGTTCAAATAATTTGATTCAAACATGTTCACACAGAGTTTACTTGTAGATTTGGACAAAGATAGTAGATTTATTGTGATCACTTGTTAAAGGCTGCTTTTAAGTTCTGGTACTCAAAACCAACCAACCAACGCATACAGTAGGAGTCCTAGTATATAAATTTCACTCTATATATCCAGGGGAAAACCTTTTGTTTTATCCGTATAAACAAAACTTTTATTTACATAAATATGGCTCAGTTCTACAAATATTTACTGTGAAACTCACACTGAAAAGTAAATATTGATATCAACTGGGGAGACTTACCTTACCAGTTGAAAGTTTCCTTACTAGGAAATATCTGCAAAAGACAAAGCAAAGTAGGTAACTTTGAATTTTGTTCAGAGATTCATAGGCAGAGGTAAAAATGATCCTTAAATGAATATCCCTTCCATTAAATCCCATTTGAGCTTACTCCTTTATGAATAAAGAAAGGCCAGCTTTCCAGTTCAGGCTCTGTAAAGCAGAGTTTGAGAAAGCTCCCTGGGGCCGTATGCTTCATTTACTGAGGCAACAACTCCATGTTGCCTTCAGACTAAACAAGATTTTCAAGCTCTGCATCCTGGAGAGATCTATTCCAAACAAACAGAAAACTTCAATGGATTTGTTTTCAGATTAATTGTCTGTTTAATATTTCAATTCAAGAGCTCAAAATTTACTTGGTTAACAGTACTATTTACAGAACAAAACAAACGCTGTGCTGACCTGTGTTTTTCCTGTTCTTACCATGTAGCGTAGTCCAGGACAAAATCATGCCTACTCAATGTAATTCTGGAGGATTTGGTTCCAGAAAGGAGTGTTTTAGCAGCAAGGGAATGACTCCTCTTTATGTAAAACAGTTCCCTCTTGTGGATATTCTGTGCAGAGTATCACAGAAGTATTTAAAATATTCATCAGTCCTGGATCTTTGCAATTAAAACCCCCAACTCTGTTCATCAGTTCTCCAAACCCCTTGGCATTCTTGGTTTTAGCAATTACATATGTGAAGAAGAATAAGCTATTGCATTTAATCATAATACAGCTTGCTCAGTTCCACATTATCAATAACAAATTATTTAATAAAGTGCAATAAACATAACAAGCTAAATAAAATTGCATAGCTGTACCTGTATGAGTCAAGTGCAAATCACAGTGGGGCTTTTTATTTTGCTTATATGAGGAAACTTTCCACACATTCAATTAAGAGAAACCATGATTAAAAAACAAGGAAAAGATACACTATTTAAAGAAAAGAAACAGTAATGGTAAAGCAGTCAGGGTTTCCAAGGATCCATGTACTAAGTACAGAAGACAAAGAAACTCTGGAATGATAAATCTTTCAATTAAAACTAGAGTCCAGGCGAGTGGCACAGCTTCCCTGGTGACACAATATTGCACCAGGGATTAATTTGGCATGGCAGTTAGGGGAAAAGAAAAAACCAACACATGAATGGAGTAACCGTGTGAAGATTTATGTGTTCTCTAAATGATGACTACATTATACAAAGAATAAATTTTTTCTTAAGAAGAATAATGTGAGAGAATAAATGTGTACTCCCCAGTTCTTCCTGAAGGCATATATGGTCTAACTGAATCCAGGTAAATGATAGGAAACCTTTGCATTTGTTATTATCTTGAGGGAAATTATATTTAAAAAGGCTGAAAGCCTTTATATATACCCTAAACTTGTTTAGCACAATGTATTTGTTAAATGGTTATATATAGAACCTTCCTAAACCTTGATTTAAGGTACAGAGTAAATGTTAAAGAGGCAGCTTAAGGGTCAGTAAAGGTATATACATTCCAAGGTTAAAAAAACCCCAGATTTCCAGTGGTATGTGTCCAACAGGCTTCTTCACATTTGTGTTATCCCTGTAGAATACACCATTGGGTTTTATGTAACATCAGTAGCTGTGGCAGGGCAAGCACTTACACACAGAAATAGCATAAAATAATAATAAAAAGTACTTCTAGTCAGGAGGCTAGGTTTGTCTTTCTGAGGTCAGTGGGGCACTTGGTCTTGACTTCAAAGGCTGGAGATGCACTATCAACCAGACTCCAGATATAAGCACAGATGTCTTGCATAATTAATTCTGAGCCTCACTTTAATACTATTCCTTACTATTCCTACTTTTTATTGAGAAAAAATTGAAAACGAATACATTTGTAGTGATTAGATGGATACTGGAACAAAATCACATCATGAAATAATTTTGGGATTCTTGCTGCAATGCAAAATGTTTGCTGTCTGAGATGCTGATGTGAAACACATAAGGTTGGATCTACTGTCCTTTTATTAAAAACTCAAAAGAGGAAATTTTAGCTGGAGATTATACTAATATGCACATAACTATATATTTACACATGGCAAATTATTATCTTCAGCATTTGCTTTTTTCACAGAATTTAGACAACCTATTTCAGCATATACTAATGGAAAATTCTGTTTAGTTTACTTTCTATCTGCCCAATCCCTATTCAAAGACTGAAGTACATATTTAGCATGATAATATATTGCACACTGTAACAGCTTCTTATCAAAGTACTTTGCAAATAGGAATATATTCAACCTCATCACATCTCTCTGTAACTGTATATGTGAACACTATTCTTGGCAGTGAGGTTATGTAACGATTTCCTTGAATTAGTTAAAACTTTTGTATTGAGATCTATTTTGGCACTTGACCCTGGCAAAATCCTCCAGCTGGCAGGACAAAGGCATACCTCAGCAGAATGCTTTAATGGGTCACCCAGTCATTCAGAGTGATCATCTGTACTGGAACCCTTGCACTCAATCCAGCCAAATAAAATATTAAAGAAAATCCCTTGTTCACCCTAATCCATATGGTATGAATAGAAATTTAATTCAAATGAATATTGCAAACATAGAGTATTTTCTTTGGTTTTTTTTCTTTACCATTTTAATAAAGCAATTCTTCATATCCTTGTATTTTGCTTAAGAGTTAGACCCATACATACTTCCTCATTCTTACCAAGTTTCCCAAATCACATAGCTTTTCATTAGATGTGACATTTCTTGCCAATAGGATCACTTCTTATTGGAAAATTAGTATGGTTTATGCATTAACAGAATATTAACATGTAGTCAGAATCTGAAAAAATGTGACAGCAAAATGATGACCTCAGAAGTGATATTAATTAAGCCATGTTGGAAGGCCTGAGGTCTGTAAGTGCATTTAATAAATATGAATCCACACACTTACAAGCACTCTTGACTCCTGCAAACCAGAGCCTGTTATTACTGTTTGTACTAATGAGATTTCCTTCCAGCCAGAAGAGAAGAAAGTAGGAAGATATCAGGATATTCTGAAGACAGAATAGTAGCAGTCACTGTTAACACACAGACTAACAAAGGAGCTACAGAAATAGCAGTCAGCAAAATGGAAAATAAATCACATACGTAAAAAGACCTTTAAAATATGTCTCTTAAAGCAATAGTTCCCCATCTTCTGAGTGGGCCCTTATGACCAAACCAGAGAGAAGAAGCAAACTTTTTCCCTCTACTGAATGGTGATGACAGAACAGAGAAGTGCAGTAGCATGCAAAGAACCACTGTAGGGGAGCAGTAAGAAGAAGCAGGGTAAAACTTCTCCGTGGTTTGTGTTGGGTTTTTTTCAGTTGTATCAAATCAGGACAGCTGCCTCACTCTGCAAACATATCAGGGTAATGCCAGGACTTCTTTCTTTTGGTTTTGTGGAAGCTCTCCAGTTCTTTGTATAAATATTGACACCCATTAGTCATTCCAGATAGGCCCAGAAATTTCTAATGGAGCAGTACAGCAACTGTTATAGCAGTGCAGCAAATATATATGTGTGTGTGTGTATATCTATATCTGTCTCCTGTGTGTTACATAGCTATAACAGCACAGAGCAGTCAGCGTCCCCCAGTTTCCACGTGTTCATGCTGTGGCCATAGCTACTATCTACAAGCACAGCGTTCCAGAACTGCTCAGATATTGCCATAGTGATCACAAAGACAAATACTAATTTTTTTCTAATGGATTTAATTTGGAGAACTAAATATTTATTGCCTCATCTTTTATTTTCCATTCTTTTTAGAAGAATTTTCCATTCTTTTTACTAAGTATCTTGCATACTGGGCTTGTGCAGGCCAGGTAGCTTTATTTGCTTGCTTCTAGGAACCATCTGGCTTTGACTCTAGATCCTTCTAAGGCATAACTAAAAGGCTATGGAGGGGAAAAAAGCATCATTGTAGAATATAAACCCGCAGATGCCTGTTTGCATTGGATGATTCTTTTTTAAGTCCATCAGCCAACTTTGCCACGTGGCACTGGCAGTGAGTCACTGCTGTCAGAGTCAGAGTCTCTACAATGGAAGCTCTGCCAGTCATTCCCGAAAGCAGCCACCAGCCTTAGCCTACTGCAGGGCTCCAAAATCTACTGAGAACCGTTTGAGTGGTTTGGGGAGCAAAGCAATAGCAGGACAGTACTGCTGCTCTGCTCCTATTCGGCCAAGGGAAATCTTCATAAAAGTCAGCTAAATGTAAAAACCAAGAAAAATGTGAAGTGTGTGTGTGTTCTGAAACCAGCCCCTGAGAAGAACAGCCCTGAGCACCAGCTAATTTCAAATCCACAGGGTGTAAATCTGCTTAACACTGAAAAATCAGACATCAGACATCATACTAAAAGCGTAAAGGGGAGACCATATGTTTACAAGCAGCCACGCCATTTTTTTGCAACTCATTATGACACTTACACTTTGCTCTCCCCAGGATATATTCACATTTAGGAACGTGGTGTTTATTTTTGACAATTGCCTCAACATAATTCAGGAAGAGCAGTGTTTGCAATGACCTGCTTTGCTTTCTTGTCTCTCACACTTGTCTGGAGGTAAGTAGCTGAGAATTGGCAATTTTCAACTGAAAATAAATTGGAACAAAGTAAGTCTTTTATTATCAAACATCAGTCCATACAGTAAGGTTTGAAAATCTGAATGTCACCATAATCAGAAGATGCTAAGACACTTTTTCTCTTCCCACTACGTAAGCATATATCCACCAAAGAGTTTTTCCAATAGGAGGATGAGATAAAACACATTTAACAGGCAATCCTGCAAAATGCTGAGCATTCCTGCTTTGATCCAGCAAAGCATTTAAACAGGTGTCTAATGTTACGCACAAGTAATCTCACAGAATCCTGTAACCAAGACACGTTTAAAATTAAGCATGTGTTTTAGGTCCAGGGTGACAAGGCTCGACACCTTGTATGATTAAGTGACTAGTAAGCTGAAGAGGTTGTGTAGGAGTCATGTCCTTAATTGCTTGCTGACTTCATCAGCATGTATATCTTACTGGGACTGTATTTGCTAGCATGCAAAAGGTCACCTTTAATTCCAGAATTAATATAGCTTTTGCATTTTCTTTGCTGTTTGGAACTATATGTTCTTTAACAAAATAATAAAAAATTAATACCCAACTTAGTCAAAATTTTTGAAGGATCTGTGTTTGACGTTTTTTATTCTCCTGATAAAAGATGAATCTTTGAAATAGCATTCTAAAGACATAATTTTCTGTTTTCTCATGGATAAAATCAAATGTCCCCTCACAAGTCAATGGTGCTGCTGAGGCTCAAATATGTATCATTAGTCACAGATAAGTGTCAAATGTCAGAGCTCTGCTAATGCAGCAGTCTTACATGCAGTACTAAGACTGCAGCAAGCTATCAAACAAAATACCCTCAGGCTGAATTCAAAATAGTTGAGTTCAAGGCCAAAATGAAAGCTGCCTTAAAAATGAAGTATTTTCCAGCAGCAAAATTTTTTTCCTGTGCTAAATTCAGTGTAATGTTGGGATACCTAATGGCAACTGACATAAAGGAAGTGCAGTTTTCACCTTCAGTTGCAGCCTCTGGGCAATATAATAATGGTAGAATGAAGCTTTATTGACTGAATAGTTTCATATGCTGAACTCATGTTCATGGCTTTAATTTAATCTGATCTATGGGCAGATGCTAATTTCTGTTTCCTCTCATAAGCTAATTGTAATTCAACCTATGGTCAAACTATGATAAGTTATTTGAGAAGAGGCATGAGTTGTTTGTGTCATGCAGTGGGTGCAGCTTCGCCTTTGAATACAAGTCTGTAGCTGCATCAATGAAGGATACACGTGCATATCTAATAATAATTCACATGTGCATATCTAACAATAGTTAGACACAGGGTAATTTGTAATCAGTGGAGCAATATCTTTGGAGAAAAGCATAATAAAGTATTTTCATAAATGTTCACAGGCAGATATTCTGCAGATAATTTTTAATTATTAATTAACATGAAGGTTTAGGCAATGGAATACTGAATTGTATTTGACTGTGAGACACATTGATCACAAACCTTCCACCTATTCACCAACTCAGTCAAGCCCCATTCAAAGTCTCTGATAATACACTCCTGTGATTTTATGACTTTATCTCACACAACAGGTTTTCCCAGCGTCTCCTCTCCTAAAAGGAAGTTCACTGCTATACATGTGAGAATACTTTATTGCTCACCTGCCCTCAGCATGTTAGAAACTGATCTATGCAGTCTATTGACAACTGCAATGGTTAGAATATTTCTAATGTTTACACAGGTTTATGGAACTTGATCTGTTTTTTATGAATTGTACCTATTATTAAATGTATATATAATGTGTATTATGTGTATAAATATGTATTATAAAGTGTTGCTTGGAATTATCAACTTTACTAAATTTATAATCAAGACTTTTTTTCTCTGAATGTCCACAATATCTAATTTCTAGTGTTTTCTTTTTGTGTCAAGAAATGGGTAGCCTAGAACTTTTCAAGGTCTGTGAAGAGATGAAGCTGTATAATCATTCCATGTCTCTTAGGATTAAGACAGGTGAAATGCAAAGCCATGTAAAGTGTTTGTCTCTCACAATTAAAAACTCCCATTGTTTTAAGTGCTAGAGAACCCTACAGCTATATTAACATTATATTACATAGAATAACCAGTACTTCAGTGATGTAAGTGTGGTTCTGGAGAAGCTCTAGCCATACAGCATTCATGCCATGTTAAAACAAGAAAAATTAAATTAGAATTTCAGGGGTAATTTTGTCCCATGGACAAAACCAGCTTACTACTAAGTTGCTTTTCTAGAAGGAAATGCACCCTGCTTACATAAAAACGCATTCATAAAACACTTCATCTTTTGTTTCATGAAAGATTCAGCTTCTTATAGGTAAGTAATTATGAGTAAATTATTAACTAACTTCAACAGAGCCATAGGACAACAAAAGTTTGCCAAGGGCAGGTTAACATTAATGTAAATAAATACTATTTTCATAGACAATATTTAGGCAATATACTTCATTCATTGTGCATCAGGTTAGTGCCCTTTCGGTGACAGGCACTGGCAACTAATTAAGATGTGTTTAGATCCTAATTGATGTGTCAATGCAACACACTTCTGTATGCATTGCATGAATCATAAAGTAAAAGATTTACCCAGGCTTTATCACTATCATTAAAGACATAGATTATGTCAACTTTTCTTCTTAAAAAAGAGGGCTTATACTGCCTTTTCTCCTGGATGGTACAGTAAGTGCTTTCTAACACAAACTAAAACATACAGCCAACCTTCCTCCATGTTTTAACTTCTCTTTTGAGAACAAATCCTGCCTTCCAGACTAATAAATTCAGTAATAACCATTTTTAAACATGGAGTGTAACCTCTTCAGTGTTCTCTGGGATAATACCAGGTTCCAGGAAATAGTAGAGGTAGAGCTATTTCTTCTTTGGACAATCAGAACAGATTTTCTTACCTTCTTCAGCTTGCTCCAGCTTCTTCAAACCTACCATATTAACCAACTCTCACCTTGGACCAATAGTTCTGCAGCACAGAAACATCTTGTCTTGGCATCCCAGTCTAAGAATAATAAAAACATCCACATTCAGGAGCTTTTTAAACTCTCCTTGATGAAGAATGAGATCCTTATGAAGTCAAGGTACAAAGGAAAAGATATTCCTTACTGAGGATAAAGCTGTATGTGAGGAATCAGTGCTTTCAAATGCTTCTGCAGTGTGATAGAAGACAGCACTACCCTTCGCCCTGAGTGGGAACACACCAGGCAACATCCTGGTGAGGACAGGGGCTTCATGATGAAAATGGGCACTGAAGGCAAAAAGATATTCTAGTCTGAGATAGGGTTTTGAAGTAGCTGGTTACAGAGGAAATGCCTGGTCATTTCAGCTGCAGTCAGATTTTTTTTTCAGTTATTTTCCAGTATTTTGAATATTTAGTCTGTCTTCGTATTAAACTTAGATCCATTGGATGTGGGTCAATGTACACACCATTTCCTGTTATATGCCTAATATCTCTTGTATAATGGGTACATGTTCTCGAAAACCAGACAGAGGCGTTTAAATCTCTTCTAAACCAGGCAATGTAACTATTAGTAGAAAGTACTACAGATGGCTGACTAATTGAACCATGGAAAGTATTATCACACCATTCCTCAATTTAGAACTCATTATTCATTTGAGTTCAATCTCATTTCATTACTGTTATAATTCCATATAAAATTAAATTGAGTTTTAAACTTACCCACCTGAGTGAGGTCATTTTGCAATCATCCGAAGTATACCTCACTTCCAGCTAGTCCTACCAGACCACAGAAAATTACTATGTTTTGGGATTTTTTTTGCTTGTTTTCTGAAGGTTGGAATTGTAACTTAGTTATTAGAGCAGAATCACTAGGCCAAGATGCACAGGCAGCCTTTGCTCTGTGACCTTGAGCAAGTTACTTGCTCTCCATGGGTCCTGTGTTTACTTCTGTACAAAGGATATTGTGGGGGTAAATATCTCTACAGCACTTTTAGAGCATTAGGTGAAAGGTCCTTTAAAAGCTCAAAGTATGACTTATTAATAATATATAAGCACATATCTTTCCAGGTTATGTCTCAGGCATCCAGCATGGGGATTTGTGCAAAGCTGCATGTCTTCTCCAATAAAACAGACTAGAGCAGCTACTTATTTAAAGTTCTTTTGCACCAGATTAACTAAATGCCTGAGAGAATGATACTAGGTCACCTTCTTAAAATGGCCTGAATACCAGCAGAAGATTAAGAAATGGTGGGAGTGACTATATTTTGTTACACTGAAAGCATTACAAGCAAAGTGTACATGAGCAAAGTGACATTCACTGACAGATTGAATTGCATTATGATAAACTAAAAATGGCAGAGAGGCTCAGACCTTTGGAATAATAACTCCTGAAGATTTTCCATTTTGATAATCAGTTGATTGGCAGAGTGTACAATGAGAAATGGCTATGACTTTTAGTTTGGTAAACAGATGTTTTGTGATCCAAAACATCTTGGTTTCACCCCAACATCAATGGTGTTACAATCTGCACCTCTCCTAATTTTCATGAATCTTGGATCATTCTTTTTAAAAGTGCCAAACACTCAATTTCCCAGCAGTGGCTCAACTGCTGTAACCAAACCCTCATCATACCAGACCATACATGATACAGGAGCACAAACTAACTCTCATGTGGCCAGTAAACTTACAGTGCCACCCTATAATTAACCATTGCTGGACTTTGTTTAACATCATATGTATTAAAATATAGTTGAAGTTCTGAGGTTCTGAAGGGCTTAGTACCATCCATTTATTCAGCTTCTCTTTCCTGCTGAAGTATTGTAATGTAGAGCATGAGCATGTGGGTTGCTTTAATAGCATTGGCAGTAATATCCCTATGTGTGTGTATTTTTTGAGTTTTGTAACTAAAGACATTAATGCAAATGTATCTTCACTTAATGTGTTGTAGTTTTAATATACTAGAGGATCAATTTCTAGCCTTATATTTCACACTGAATGACAGCTTTTTAATTCTTTTTTAATTTGTCTGTTGTGAAACAAAGTGAGAGGTGAGAGTAAACTTGGTAAATGGCCAATATCAACACAGAAAGAGAAATATTTTTTTCTTCAGGCTAGTAACATCCAGCTGGGAGTGAAACCTACTTTGTCAGTATAGCATGAGCTAAGCCAGTCAGTCATTGGCAGCACAAAACCAGGTCACAGTGGTCTGCAGCGATCCTGCTGCTGGATCGCACTCTCTAATGAAGAATGAACATGGACAAAGGTACAAACTGCATCAGCAGCAGCAGCTGGGTGAAAATGAGGCTTAACTTCTTAGAGGAACCAGATGGTGGGCTATTAGAAATCGTCTAAAGCTGCCCTGGAGTGGCAGGAACAGGCTTGAGTTTCTGCAGCAGGCAGGAACTGAAAGTATTAGTGTAAAGACTTTGTCAGATGAACATGGTGAGGCATTCAGTCCTAATGTCTCCTTACTTCTATTATAAATTTCAAGGGCCATGAGCAGAGGAGAAAGATACAAATTCTAGAAACAGATGGAGAGTCAGTGAGGCATAGAAGTACAGGTGCTATACGAACAGATGGAGTGAGGGGGAAAAAGGAAAGGAAAAGTGCTAAGTCTGAGAGGTGCACAAAATTCAGCAGGTGTATAACAGTTCAGTCTTGTAGGGGGATTTGGAAATTAATTACATCACTTTTTTCTCAGATAGCTCACGCCTTCCCACAAGAGACACTAGTTTCTTCCCTACTCCGTGTGCATTAAAAAAAATTGACTTGTCCTTGAATATATCTGACTGCCAGGAGTTTTTAAGAAAGTTATCTTGTGACAGGGCTGAGCCAAATCTTATTAAGCGTCGTTATCGCCTTAATATCATTGTAATTCCTCTTTCCCAACTCTAAATCACATTAATTTACAGATCAATGTTAAAAACAATGGCAAATCTGGCTCAATCCTAAAGCAGATATTATCACTGTCCAAAAAGATGATGCCTGTAGAGGTATTCGATTTGGTAAACCATCTGATAAACTTTGGCTGCATTCACCAAATCTCAAATCCAACATCACCTTCCCATTACACAACAAAGCACAATGTCAGTGTCTGACATGAATTACATCAATTCCATTTTTGTGGTAAAAAGACATACAATGGCTGTTACTTATCCCAATAATAGTTGTTTGATGACTTAGACAACTTGGAAAGTCTAAATCCAAAATTACAGTACATTTTCTCCCTGCCTTTACTGAGTCAAGGAAATGTCACTGTGAATGACAATGTTCTGTAGCAGAACTTGCTCTGTGAAACCTGCAAGGTTGAGCCTCATAGGGCTCCTGGCTGGAGCAGTCTTGTGAGTAACAGGTTCAGAAGCCATGCCCAGGCTTAGCTAGGGAGGCAGCCTCCCAGCTGGAGATGAGCACAGGGCTGAGCCCTTTCACGTCTGAGAACCAGTTCTGTGATTAACCATTCAACTCTAATGAGAATGCAGGTGTGCCTGCTCTCCTGGGGGCTCACGTTTGAAATACCTTCTTTAGACAAATTAACATTTGTCAGTAAGGCATGGCTTTTTTTTTTTCATTTATCATTATGCTTTCTTCCTTACCTTTTGAAAAAAGAGGACTTAATATTCCAAGCATTGCCTACTGAATATCATTGGTCACAAAGCTCTCATCTCTATTTTTGAAGAAAATCTCTGGTTATTTCCTGCAGTAGCATGTCTATTTGAAAAATAGGATTGCTAGGAAAGATTATTTATCATTTTCTCATTAACTCCAAAAGCCAGAAGGAAAAATGTCTGTTATGTCAACTAGGTGTTCTTCCTTTCACACATTTTGCAATGTAAGCTTTGCAGATCATGCATACTTTGATTGGTTCCCTCCGCTGTGGCAGGAATGGGTTCCATTTGGAGGATTACTTCTAGAGCTCCAACAGAGGCCTTGGAGTCAGGATTCGTAATTTCAACTTCTGTGTCTTGACCAGAGAAACACTTTTGTGCAAACACCAGATGCTCCCATGGACACAGACATTAAGCAGTGTCAATGCTCAGTCCTTTTCTGGTGTGTGACCAGAACAAATGTGAGCAAAAGGCAGCAGAATGGGCTGGGACCCCAAGGTGGCATTGCCATGGCTGCCATCACACTCATTTTCTTTATGTTTTTTGGGCTGCTCTATAGAAACCTTTGCTTCACCTTTCATTCTAGGTTCAGATTTGTTATCTCTGTTAGCTGGCTGTAGTTATCATTGCTTTGCATCTGTTTGATTGCTTTGCATCAGTGTTTCATCATAAAATCACAATGATATCACAAAGGTCTGCCAGCTGGCTAAGAAACAAAGTTGAATGCTTATTAGATTTTGAAGGCAATATGCAATAGGTCACCATTTTAGTAGATTTATGCAAGTCATGTAGCCCTACTACATTGAGATGTCTTATAAACTATTAGCTTTGGGAGCACTGCAGGATAAGGCATACATTAAGCAGATTAAAAACCAATAGGAGGTGGTGAAAGACAATAGCAGCCATTAAAGGAAGGATCACAAGATCTGTTGGACAGAGTCAACACTCTTAATAGGGAATCACTCTTGCACAAAATTGAGCATTTGAGCCTGCTGCAGTGATATTCAGAGCAGCAGCGAGAAGAAATCTGTTGCTGACCACCTTGTGAACTAGGAAATAATTCAGTGCAAGCAGCCACCAGTACCACAGGTACTCTTATCCTGAAGAAACCTTTCAAGGAAAGTATCTGAAAGACATTTGTACACTGAGATAGTAAAATAACAGGTCCTGAAAATCCACACAAGTATTGTTACAAAATCCTTATTTTGTTTAGCTAGTATATTTAAAGGAATTTATTTGTTGACTTATACAGTCCATTCAGGACCTGAAGTCTCAGACAAAAAATGTGACTTTCAATATTAACTCAATTATGAGAAAAGTATTCTGTAGATAAAAGAGACTTTGTCTTCTGATTCTAGCTGCTTGTTTTCATATAATGCAAGAAGCAAAGGGAGCAAATTCACAAAAATAAAAAGTAATATTTTTTTTGTACTCATGAGCAAATGCACAGAAGAACATGTATCAAGTCTAAAGTCAGAAGCATGACAGATGCACCCAAGGTCTTGCTGACATTGGCAGCCTTACAGGGGCAATCTGTATAGAAGGACAACATGTTCCTGAGCAACTCCTTCTAATGAGGTAGGCGTAGAGATTGCTTCCTTTAATATCTCTGACATGAAGTTTTGAGGTTCTTGCTTATGAATTGAGCACTGCAGAATCATTGGAGAAATACTAATACTAATACTAATAGTTGTTGTTTTGTTGTTGTTGTTATTACTACTACCAGGTTGATGACAGGTCCTGAAATAGATCCTCAGAATCCTCCTGTATATATGAGTCATATTTTTCTTTTCCCTCAATTGGAAACAATGTCACTTAATAAAAGGCTCAAAAGAGTCTTTATCATAAGCATTTTACCATTTTCCATGAGAATGAAATTATAATGGGGAAATCATACAGACTGTGAAAAGTACTCTAAAAGCTAATATAATTAAAGAATACCATGTAAAATATTGAGATGTGCATCTACTACTTTGTAGTAAGGGATGTTCACTAAAAATCTTATTTAATTTCAGGCCTGCTCATTCTTTACATATGTAATCCCAAGACATAATGGTTTTGGTTTAGTAGGTAAAAATCAATAATATACTGTATTACATGAGAACTGGACTCATAAACATGCTTCATTTCCTTAGGAACTGGTTAAATGCATAGAAGCTGCTATGTCATTTCAAACAATGGAATCCTGTATTAAAGGATGTGAGGCAAATAGTCTCTGTGATGATCCTATGACTGTGAACTGAAAATCCTGTTGAAACACCGCAAGAGGAAGAGTCACACAATGTGAAAGAAGTGGCTTTTGAATATGACCTACCCTACGTCTTGCAGTGATAGAATGAACCAGGGTCATGGGAACCCCTGCCTACTAATTCAAGGAAAGTTAGGGTAATTTTTCCTCTATAAGAAACTTAAAATGCTTTCTGGATCACAACTAACCCATCCTTCATCCCCATGCCCTTACACATGGGTTCTTACACATGCTTTTTATCTCTGTTTTTGTGAATGAAACAATTACCCAAGAAAATGGCATTTTTTCCTTTCTCTCAACCTTAGGAATAGGTTTCAATAGGGACCTTCCCTTCCTATTAATCTTAACAACTCTTTACCCTATCAACACATAGCTGAAATCTTCCCAGATTGAACATTGCATTCCTCTAGCTCTAGTTTTAAGAACAAACTGCACTTTTCTGGCCAAGTGAATTCATGCAGAGTGAGTTGCTGGCATGAAAGGTGCTGTTTCATACTTAATTGCAGTAATTGCCTTTGAAACACAAAGTTCAGGGTTTTCTTTTTCCATAAAAATCTTTGATTCTTCCCTTATTGCCTAAGTTTTCACATCCCTGATAAATAAGGATTTTAGTAAGTATTTCTTCCTAGAATCCTGATTGGAATGATGCATTAAACATACCTACATATAAAGCATAGCTAGATGTTTTATCTGTTTGTACTATAATGGGACTTGGATGTCCTAATCAGGATGATTCTCATTGGACCAGATACTGAAGTGCTTTGTAACTACCATTCATGCAAAAAAAGCTCTATTTTGCATCTCCTTTTTTTTTTTTTTCCAAGCTTACTAAAGAAATTGGATACTTTAAAACAATACTTTATGGTATTTTTTCTCTACCCATAGCTAGAAAAAAGTTCTTTGGGTAACTGTAATGTTTTCTGTGATGTTGTCATTGTGGTATCTGCATCTTTCACAAACAGCTAAGGTATAGGCTGCAGTGTTTCTGATCATTTATATACCAACTGTAAATTTAAAATGAACCTGATGTGGTGGCATTTTCACTTGTGGAAATAAAATTACACCTAAAAAGGTAGGTTTGCTTCAGCTGTTCTTCTAAACAATGAATTGAATAAGAAAGAATAATTGTACTTACTGCCCAGACTCAGCCCTAGAGATGATTACATGTCTGAAGCCTCCCTGGAAGGCAAAACTGAACCCAGAAACAGAACAAAATAGAACAAAATAGAACAAAATAGAACAAAATAGAACAAAACAGAACAAGTGCAATGCCTGTGTGACTCTGTGCGGGGTCTGGAAATCACCTGCAGATGAAACAGACAGCCCCACTTGCCCAAAAACTTTCTAGCATTCAATTCAAACTAACAAATATGTATTGTAGCACTGCAGTGCATCTTCTGTGTTTTGGCATGAAAACTGGATATGGACACCTCAGGTCAGCCTTTTCCTTTTCAGGCATCCTCTTTAGATCTGGAAAAATACAGCTCAATTATGAAGAAATTGATGGATATTTTGGGGGTTTTTGTTTTGGGGTGTTTTTTGGGTTTTGTTTCTTTTATTTTTTTTCCTTTGGCAGGGGGGTTTGTTTTGGTTTTTTATTTTAATTTTGGTAATTTTATTTTCTAATAACAGTAAAGATGATGGTTATATTTCAGCGTATAGAGTAAAAATTGGCAGCTCTTTTCATAATGCGCAGCAGAATCAGCTCAATTGTATTAAGGTTATTCTTTCCACAACTCATGAATCAGCCACTCATGTTTTCATTTTCCTATGAATTAAAATATCATCATTTCAGTCATCATTTTTAGCAGCTATTCCTTTTTCACTACTTATTGCATCCAATTCAAACCTTCACTGGAACAGTTGCTCAGCAAATAATCTTCCGTATGTGTGTCCTTCCACATAATAATAATAATAATAATTTTTGTTCAATCCTTCAATCACATCTCTGAATATATGGGAGAGCTCCCATTGGGATGACCTGTGTTAACACTGCAGTGACTTAAATTGTGTAATTCATATGCTTCCTGGCATTAGGAGAGGCGTCACCATGTGCTCAGGGCAGTCATATGGGTAACAGGATCAACAAGGTATTTCAATCTATGTGTCATGAATAGGCTTCACCAAAACAAGCGAAATGCCGGCGTTATAAAAGGCAGAGCATGGATGTCATGTTTATTTTGTGCTTCGGGCTGATGAGCTCTAATTAGCTGTCAAGCCAATTAGCCCACAGAGGCCTGCCAGAGTCCCTGCTGTAGGCCCAGCGCAGGCCGGCGAGCCAGGCCTGAGCAGCTCTGGGAGCTGTGGGCGCTGGTCCCTGTGACAGGGACAGGGACAAGGACCCCCCCGTGTCCTGGGGGCTCAGCACTCAGCACCACAGCTCTGCTAACAGCACAGCCCCTGCTGGGTCAGCCCCCAGCACCTGCACAGCGCTGTGTGCCGCATTCCCCTTTGCTGCCTCCAGCTTACTGCAAGAGTCCCCAGCTGCTGAAGGAAAGGGGCAGATTTTGCCCTGTGTTAATTCTTCAGCTGAGAACCAGCACAGGGTTTATGTTTCCCTTAAACCCTCAAAACAAGGATTAAGTGTGACTTCACTGCTGTTGGCCTAGCTGCTTCTGTTAGAGAGGTGTGAAATTCATCTGGACTGATCATAGCAAAAATATTTTAGTCTCCTTTTCCAACTGATATTAAAACTAACTTCTGCAGAAGGAAACTTTTGCAGGAACAGCTGCAGTAGCAATAGATGGGGAGACGGGAGAGCCCTTAAATTTTACAATGTGTTTTAAGTTCTCTGAGGCTTTGCACTGTTTTAGGGTGATTGTGCTTGTTCCATTTTGAGAGCTGCTCAGATTTTTGGCCTTTATTAGATTTTTGTATTATGCATTTTATTATATTAAGATAGAACTATAATTCAGTTATAGTCCCTTTCTCGAAAAGCTAAAATTCAAAAATGAAAATTATTAACTCTGTACTGTTAAGTCTTTCTAAATGAGGCTTGGTTATTTATCATATCACAGTAGAAGCAGTAGTGTCCTTTGCAGTGTGTGAGCATATAAATATGGGGTTTTAGATGATGTTTGTTTATTCCCTAAAGCTAAGAATCATTTAATTTTTCAGGTAAAATCAGAGCAGTTACATAGATAGCCCTGAGGTTGAATAGTAACCACCTAAATACGACTCAAGGGGAAGTTGCTATGACAATGGCTTCTGAACAGAGTAAAAAATAGAAAAAAAAACCTCACCACTTGCTTATCAGAAGAAAAGTATGACACAGAATTTGAGGTCATCCTGGAATTAGACCCCCTCCCCTAGATCTTTCAGAAAAGCTTTAACAGAGATTTCATGAATCCAAGCCTTGCTGTGACCCCCAACATCTGCAGAAAAGTAAAAGTATGAGAAATATTCTCTCACTCACAGTTGGAAAATAATGAGATAGCCAGGTAAGCTGCACAAAGGAACAGAACCAATCGAAGCCAAGCAGTTAAGAATACCAATTCTCAGTTCCATTCAGACACCCCATTTGTGCATCTTCCTCTGTAACTCCTGAGCACTGGCATGTGTAGAAGAGTTATGCAGAACAGTGCTGTCCTACACCCAAATCTGAAGCCAGTCAGCTTTCCCTATCAGGGCTCCTTTAACATCTCCCCAGCTTGAGATGCCTGGCATGCATCACTCTGAACATGTGAGCTGTTAATTACCACAGTGCAAGATTTCCCTTGGAGGAGAATTCCCATGGTGGGATTTGTCTGCAGAGCCTATTCTGTGCTCCTTAAGGGACAGCTGTTACAGCAGATGAGAAAATCTGAACACAAATTGAGACAAGCATGCTTTGATATGTGGAACTGCTCTTTTAGAAATGCCAAGAGGTTTGCATTACAGCATGGCTGCAGGGGTGGGGCTCCTGTGATATCTCCAGGTCTGCATTTGGCAAACAGTGCGTGCTAACTCAGCTGGGGAAAGTGGCTGCTTGGATGTAAACCCTACACAGCCCATGTTTTTAGTGAAAGTAAAATGTGCCACCAAAAATATCAAATTCTGAAGGTAAACAACATGCTGTGTTTGGGCTCCCTCTGAAATGGAGACAGAGACTCTACTGGTTTAACATTGATGATTAGCATAAGGTTTCCCAGAGTGTCTTCACTTCAGGATGCAAAACCTGTGACACTGTCAGAGACAATTCCTGTAAACTCCTCTGAAATCACTTCAAGGGGTCTCATACTAGATGCCCAGAATAAGAAGGAGCCCAATTGATTGTTCATTGCTAAATTTCTGGACATTTTTAATTACTGATTTGTGCATTTTCTATTCAAGTAAAGGACAGTCAACATATTTCTACTAGAAATAATATCCAGCTGAGGCACTGGGCTGTCAGCATGTTCACTCCAGGCAAGATCCTCTCTCTGCTTCAGCCGTACTGAATTATATTTTGTAAAAATAAGCATAAAGACAGTCTTACCAGCCTACATGTAAAAATGCTTTCGCTAATTTTACACCGACCTTGATCCATTGATTTAATGTCCTTTAGACATTGATTAGTTTAATTGGTTAATAGCAGTGGAAATGCATCCTTAAATATAATTTTGACTTTCAAATTTCAGGAGCCTAATGCTCCACTTTGTGCTACAAAGCAGGCTTTGCTGTTGACCCAGCACATGCAGTTTCACAGTCAAGAGACAACCAGCTTTTTATGAATTATTCCTGGTATATAACCTTAATCCATGCAGGTGTCAGGATTTCCCTGCTAATCCTTGTGTGTTAAGCAGTAGGTGGTCGATGGGCTGTTAACACAAGGCATAAGTGACTGTGACAGGTCTGTTCAAAAGAGAGAATCTTAGACTTTTCCTCTCCACTTCTGCATCACTCTGCCTCATGGCAGAGCTCCTCACACTGGCGTTTTTAATCTCTCTTGACCTGCCACATTTAGGAAAAAATGTAGCTGTAGCACCGGTGTATGTATGACCACATGAGATAAAGAAAAAGCAGTCCCAGCTGGCCAGAGTCACCCCAAGCTCTCAGGCAAAGATCTTGCCCCTGGCTACTTTATCTCTGACTCTTTGCAGCCTGCCTCCCCTCCCTGCATGCCTCTAACCAAAGGAGAGATGATATTTCTGTGCCAGGCAGGCAATTACGGCTTTCAGCCACATGGCTTTCTCCCAGCTATCGACCACATTACTTTCAAAACAGGAGAGAGTCAGAAAATTTATGTCCCCAGTTTAGGCTCAGTCTTCAGTTTGCAACACAAGCCACACCAACCAGAGAGCACATCTCAGGTTAATGACAAATGCTCCATTTAGAGCAATTGCTCAATATATGCTCCCGAGGACTTTATCTGACAGCCTATATAAACAATATTACAGTATTTATCTTAATTGCTGCCTAGGAAGAATGGTTCCCCGTTGGAAATATAAAGCATTTCCCTCTTTCTTCAAAGGAATCTGTGCATTGGTTCTCTCTTACCTCCATTTCTCCTCTAATCGACATTAGCATCCGAAGCAGACAAATGGTATTAGTTTCCTTAATCTTCTTGGCTGATAGTCCCAAAAAGATGTTCTCAGCTGGTGATGTAAGGAACACATTACTGTATCTAGAAGACACAATATGACCAGATAGCACATAGAAGGTGCTGCTTTTCAAAGGGCCTGTTCCTCAGAAGACAAGTCAAGAGTTTCAGGCTTTAACCATCTCAGTAATGCGGTGACGTCCGGCCTATGTGGTTCCCATTACTTGACATACCACAGCACAAAATACATCAGCAAAGGATGAAGTATAGCACTGAGCTGAACAGAGAATCCATGTGCTATAGGAAGTCTGGAGCATTTTGGCTGACTCAGTTAACTCCATTCTATTAAAAGGTTTTCAATCAGGGACCAGTTGTTACCAAAGCGAAATGTGCATGGAGTCAGATGGAGACTTTCTATTAACCGACCAAAACCCCAAACTTGCAAGCTTGAAGTAATCTAATATATCATAATTTCTCATACTATAATGTTGTCCAGCCATACAGATTTTTTAAGAAAAATGTGGAAGTTACTAGTATTACTGGTATAAATGTCTTGATTTCTGCCTTCCTTATTATTTTAAATATTACTGCAGTATAGAAAAAACCTTCTGAAATAAGGTTTTCAAGCAAGTTTCTCAAGTGACATGCAAAAAGTATGAACATACTTTTTGACATCTGTATTAAAGCTCTTTTGTGCCACTACAGAAAATATGCAGTGCTGATAGCCCTGGTGGGCTACTCCCCACAGAAGCAAAAGTCTTCTTCTAAACCCTTTCACCCAGTCTTATATGAGATAGACAACAAAGGTCTTTTTTGTGTTTTTCATTTTTTGTGTTGGTTTGGTGGTTTTTTGTTGGATGGTTGTTGGTTTGTTGGTTGGTTGTTGGTTGGCTGGGTTGTGACTTTTTCCTTTCATTAGGAAATAAACTTTCAATGCTACATCATCCCCAAGAGGACCTCAGACTTTAAATTACTGGGTCAGTGATGTCAAATCTTCAGAAATAACAGATCTGAATTGAAGTAATGACTGAGAGTGGCAATTCCTACATCCCATCACCAAATCCCTTCAGGTCAGGGATGTGAGCTTACGTCCTGAACCATCTGCTGCCAGAAAAAAGCCTGCTCATTTACAGCCCTCACTCTTCCTCCTTTCCAAAAGGAAAGGGGAAAACTGATGATGGTTCTTAACAGCCAGCCCTGCACTTTTCTGGAAAAGTTACAAAACCTCATTTCCACCTAGCAGGTGATGAGATAGTAAAGCTGCCTGTCCAGCTGCAGCAGCAGGAACTGAGTGCCACAGCTGTGCCCAGGCTTGAGCTTTTACTGCATACTTGCACAGGGCAGTTCAGCTCTGGTGCATTGCCTGCTCTTCCAGAAGGAAAGACTCTAATCTTACCACCCTGTGGAGCCAGCTACTTTCTGGCAGGAGTCATTACTGTGTTAGCTGTGATTATCAATCTCCTCCTCCCCTGAGCCTACATACTCTCCCTAAGGCAAAACAAAAACTTTCTCTCACAGGGTTTCTTGTGTCATAAAAAACAGAGCTGCAAATATCATCCTCAGTCATTTTGTACATTTGGGTTGTATTCTGTGTGGTGTGTTTGGGCTCTTTGCACAATGCAATTTCAAACTCAGAGATATCTGTTCCTCAAGTAATGGATCTAATTTAAAACCACAAGTTTCTCCTTTTATCTTTACAAGGATGTATGAGTGCATTCCTCCTCTAGAAACTAAAAGTAAATTATTCTCTCTTTCCAAAGCCCATTTGATTATTCATTTTATGTGTTTTAAAAGGGTTCTGTGAGCAGTCCAAGATGTAATATTTGATTTCTAGGCCCCTGTCAGAAACAGCAGTTAACATCATTAGACATTTTCATTCCATAAAGGAGGCTAAAAAGGGGTAGCCCTAATGGACACCCTGTCACATCTTATCCATCTTAAAAAACATATCTCTCACAGTAAACAAATACAACAGGATGCCTCACTGCCTTTAGCTTTCCTTTTAGATGAGCAAACTGAAGTAATTCAGATTCTACAGACAGTGTTCACAGTACCTTAAAAGTGAAATCCCAGCCTCAGAACACCTGCCAAGAGAAGAGAACAAAATAATACGAGGGAAGACTGTGTAAAGGGATTGAAAAGCCTCAAATCCCTGAGAGAGCTATTATTAACTGGCAGATTTAGATTTCATTTCTGCTAGAAAAAATTCAGATGGTAGGGATGCTTCATCATTAGCTACAGAGCAGAAAATAAAATAGCATGGCTTTTACCATATATCCCATTTGAAACAAGACAGATATTTTAACCAAAAACTGGAAGTACAAACCAATATAGTCAAGACAGATCATTTGAGAGTTTGCCAATTCATTTCTCGGAAGAAAAGTAAAAATTTTAGCCTTTCTTAATAATAGCAATTTTTCAGGAAGAAGCTGGTTGAACAAACAAGTCTCCTGAAATTAAATGGATTGAACCATGAGAGGAAAGAGACCATAATGTGACTACAGGTTCTTCTGTAAATGACTGGAACACTTTTTGAGGGGAATGTTTCAATGGAAATGGCAGAAACTATGACATTAACTTTGGGGTTTTTCCTGTTTCTTTTCACCTTATTTATATAAATTTTTCCCTTCATAGAAATGAAGTATGAATAAAAAGAAATAAAATAGCTTTAAAACTGCCAAAAATGTTTCAGTTCTAAATAACTGAAAACAGTTTAATGGAAATAAAAAATCAAGGTTTGAGAAAAATTGTGTCCCCTCTGTACTTCTACTTATGTGGAATCCAGCAATGTTTTCTAGTGCTTATGGTGACTGCTCACGTGAAAAGCACTTCCACCATTTGTTTTTTCTTTCTCCCTAGTAAGTGACCCAAATGTAGTCAATGGGAGTAACAGGAACAGGGCAAAGGTAGGAGAGTAGTTTCTTTGGGTATCAGGAGCAGGACAGATTTATTCTGCAGCCCCTCCTTCAGCCAGAGCACCAGCATAATCTCCCCTCTCTTTCCAGCCCAGTATATTTTCCTTGATCTGTAGAAATCTCATTTTCCTACAGATTTTTTGCATTTCCACCAAATGAAGATGAAATCAGACAACTGTTTAAAAGTGATTTGAGAGAGATAGCAATTGCAGGAAACAGACAAGGACAGCAGAGCAAGTTGCCTTTCTTTAGGAACACAGACCGTGAAAAGCTAGGTGAGCAGAGAATGGCAGCCCATTTTCTGCAAAGCAGAAGGCTGAGACACCAACATCCACTTCCATGTGGAGCTTGGAAACGAAAAGGCAGAAAGAAAAGTTTGAAGGCTAATGAAACATTTTCTGAAATACATACAAAGAGTTTTATAAGAGTTCACATTCTTCTGACATTCCATCTTGCCAGCAGCAGCTTTAAATTGAATAGATGGAAAAAACTGTAATTTCATTGTTTAACAACTATGCAGTGGTCAGAGGCAAGGAGGACACACATGTAAAGGATGGAGCTACAAGCATCATAGGCTTGCACTCTCTTCCTGGCCTTGACAT
The DNA here is from genome assembly GCF_028018845.1 of Melospiza georgiana. Classification (NCBI taxonomy): domain Eukaryota; kingdom Metazoa; phylum Chordata; class Aves; order Passeriformes; family Passerellidae; genus Melospiza; species Melospiza georgiana. The sequence continues at coordinate 14,621,106 of NC_080437.1, read as the reverse complement.
TGCCCTACATAAGATCATCTTTTTTGGCTCTGTGCCCCCTTAACCTTCTTGACCATTTTGGCTGTGAAGTATGCTACAGCTACAGATATACTCCTATTTGCTGTCTCTCATACTCCCTTCTGATTAGGCAAGGTTTTTAACAGAGTTACATCTCTTTAAATCTCAAGATCCTCCCCAAATTTCCATGTTTAAATGAAAAAAAAATTAAAGGCTTAAAGACTGCAAATAGTTATTCTACATGAAAGTAAAATTGATGAATAATTCAAAAGCAGAATTCAAGCAATGGTCGTACTCTGGATGCATTCAGTAACTGCTAGAAATAACAGTAATTAGCAAGAGGCTTTGGAAATGCCTGCAGGGTTTTTCTCCTTCAGTCCTATAAAGCTAACATTCATATTTTATTTCCTATTCTCTGCATTCTACTGCTTTGGTTTTTACATGCATCATTACATAGCAAAGAAATATGTTTTCTTATTTAGTAATTCTCCTCTTCAGTGAAAAAAAATAAGACAAAATAGGGAAAAGAAAAGGGTTTTTATTTACTTTGGGGCCAGGACATAATCTCTGGCCTTTTGCTTGCAGGCTGCACCTTAAGGAAATAACAGGATTGCCTTGTTCTTTTTTTTCAGGTTTTCATTGTAAGGTGTTCCTCAAGTTTTATCTGCTATGCTTTTTTCCTTTCTAGAAACTTTTCTTCAATTTTTTCCCCTTCCCTTCTCACAGAGGGAGGAAAAGATGCTGATTTATTCTGGAACAGTTATCAAAGAGGACCAAGCTTACACATCAGTGCAGTGAAGCTGAATAAAAAAAGCTATCGTGCACTTTAAAAGGGAGACATGAGCTGAAAGGTAACGAGGGATGCTCCATTGGTAATAAGAAACTCACTCTTGGGACCTCATGCATATAACAAAAGACCAGCTAAAGGATAGAATGCCCTAAAACAGGTGGATAGATAGGACAGGACTACAGCAGGAAGTGTCTCTGATGTATCACTTTAATCAAATCTGACTTAAGGAAATAAAGTGCTTAAATGCCTGCACAAATGTTGCCAGCATGGTGAATTAAAGAGACGAGGGACCCTACAAATAGAGGCTATGGAAGGACCTGGTTGAGTAGAACAGCCAGGTCACAGGAATTCATGGCAGAATGCCATGCTGGGGTAAGACCCTTCCCTCCTAAGGTCTATACCAGTTATGTCACCAGCTGTCAATGAAGAAAAAAAGAAAGGAGCAGTTTCTAAAATAAAGGCCACTTCTGTGGATAAGATTCTCTATAATATAACACTTTTCCTCTCCCTTTCAGCTTTATTTGCTAAATAAATGAATAATTGGATTGTGAAACATGACAGAAGAATATTAAAGGCTATTAGCATGTGAAATGAGCTGTCTGCTGGTGCAGTTCTAACCCCATGTAGTACAAACCTATGTAATTCATAGGAGACTGATGGATAATTAATCCTCGTGGTGCTGGAAGTCTTTGATGTGTGAAAAATTAGATGTGTGAAAAACTTTCAATAGGCTTCCTTCTGCCACTTCCTTCCCAGTCACACCAGTATGTTCTGGTCACCCACGTATAAGTGCACCTGTAGCAAGGCTGAAAGCTTGTTCTGAGGCAGGCACAAGGAAGGCAGGAGCCCAAACAGCTCCCTGCCCTGCTGGCTGTCAGCCTTGCTCTGGCCTGAGCCCCACTCTGCACACTCTGCTGGGAAAAGCTCTGGAGACCTGCCCACGGATTGTGCTGCATCAGCTTAGCCAGATCAAACACAGAGAAGCTGAAGTTCTCTCTGTCTTTGAGGGCTCTTTGCTGCCTGGCACAAGTCTAGCAAAGCTTTCCCTTTCACACTACCACTGCAGCTGAGGGGAATTTGGAGATGAAGCCAAGACTCACATAACAGTGAAATAGGAGAAGAAACAATGGTAGAGCTCTGAGCTTACCCTTCCACAGCTCTGAATGCAGCAAGGTATGGGGCCATGGCAGGACTCAAGGGTACCAGGCTCAAAATCTCCACCTTGAGAGGAGGAGTTCCTGTTTACCAGGTTCCTCTTCTTTTCCTTTCATACTGAGGCCAAGGCAGGCAGGAAGGCAGCAATGCCCTGCAAAATCTGGATAGCGCTCCTGTGTAACAACTATTTTAGTGCTTCATAAACTTCTGTGCAGATGAGAAAGAAAATGCAAAATTTATTAGTGAACAGAATATATTTTTTTATTTCTTTAGAAATATCTTTTTTCCTAGCCTCTTTAGACTAGGGAATCACTCTTTGCCAAAGGACACACACACTTCAACTCTGATTCCTTACTGTAAGAATAATATTTATTTAGACTAAAATAAAAGTTTCCATTTTCTATACTGTGACAAATGTTCCTGCTGATAGATTCTGTAGCAATGCCAGCTAAGGAGACCACGCTACAGCTCTTCACATTCTTCTATCTCCTAACAAGGCTTTCAACCATGCCCTTAGTGCAACACATAGAGCTCCTGGGTCTCTGCAGAGCTGATAAGAAGACATCTAGATGTACATGCTGTTCCAAAAGTCTCCCTTTGCCCTGCAGTCCAAATACATAACCTAGTACTCCCTGAAGCCCCTTGGAATCCACGCTCACTGTATAGACAGTGCTGGTTTAAGTTTTTCTGGGTAGCATTTTGCATCCTACTTCAGTCTTCAAGAGTTCCCAGAGTGCTTATAGGGAATATAAGGTGATAAATTCAAACAGGTACAGATTTACATGGACCAAAAGCACCTTACAAAATTCTAATTGAGCAAAAAAAGAGAGCATGGCAAATTACAAAGGTTGTAGAGAGGCAGTTCACTCAGTGAAGTCAGCTAAAGATCCAGCAGCACTGCTGGTGTCACACTGACCTCCCTGGCTTCCATTTCACATTCTTCCTGGTGATGTAGTGTGTGTATATTCACATACATACACATGCACACATTAGCAAAGCAGCTGAGATTTTCCAGATTCAGTTGGACAATGTTTATTTATTTTATCATTCTGATCTCTTACACTGTGCAAACATTTGCTGTTGGAATATCTGGAAGAAAAATCTCCAACAAGACAGTAATAGAGCCATAGAGAATGTTGTAATCCCTAATTCTGTTACATGTTGTGTGGTACATCTAAGGAATCTCTCTCATCTTACATGAAGTTTTTACTTTCCTAAGCTTTTTACTTACATTACCTTTTTACTTACCTGAACTTTACTTACCTCAGAAATGAGAAGAAATAAGAGCACAGAGGAGGAAAGAGGAAGATTCCAACTGCATTAGCAGCCCATTGGGAGGTCCTAATTGCCCTAAGGGCTGCTTGTCCCCTCCCCTTGGCATTGGTATCCAAATAGCTGTATGGATCAGGTCTTGCATTCTGTAATTTGTAACATGGTATATTTAATAGCCACCCAGCACTGTACTGCTACCATTGATTTATGGAGTCATAAGATTTATGGAGTCTGCCACCATCTACAAGTTGATTATCCCTTTTTATTTGTATGCACTGGGCTTTTTTTCATTAGAGATGATATATTTTAATACTTGTGATAGTAGCAGGTAGCTGTATATTTCTTTATTTCTTCTTGGAATATGGCTGCTTTGGGATTTCTCTCTTTGCCTGAAGTTGCAAGATTCAGTATGATTCATGTTCTCAACATTTTGTTGAGGATATAAACTGTGAATCTTACCCTGTACATGATGGAAATGCAGATTTGCTGAGCCATTGAACCATCAGAGAAAATCCAAAGTTTGCATCATTCCCCAGTCTACCATATTGCTTTAGTCTCTTTACTTTGGTTGAAAGTTGATCTTTAACTTTGAACTTGTAAGTCTGGTACACAATCACTGGAGGACACCTTAAGGGAGGGGTTGGCTGAAAGCACCCAATCCTCTTGTGCTCCTGCCAGTCATCTTGTTCTACATTCCCTGAAGCTCATTCTCAATCTTGTACTGCAGGTTAATGCACACATTCACACAGCTAAGCTCCAGCCATGGAGCTGCTGCAGACAGATTCAGCTGGAAAACTTGCCCAGGAACTAAATAAATATTCAGGCAGCGAGCCCACACTGAGCTCCAGTCTGCCACAGCTCTGTGGATAGCTGTATTTCATTTGTGGAGTTTAAAGCTGTCTGCTTCCTCTGTGTGTGAGATGCAGGGATGGCAGTGCTGGCAATGTTCTCAGGAGACAGAACGACAGGACGGGACAGGAAGGCAGGCAGGGTGTGACCCCACCAGCACTCCCAGTTTCAGGTAACCATGAGGAGATATCTGCCTCAGGAGAGTCACACAACATCTATTCCTTGCCTATGGCACAGGTCACAGGACAGCACCGCAGTAAGAATATCTTCAGCATAATGTACCTCAGGAAGGAAACAGGAGGGGTCAAGAGAAATCACACCTGGAGCTTAATAAATAAAACTTGTAAATTACTCTAGTTAGTGACTGTGCAGAGATGGAGGTGGAAACCTACCACAAGGCTTTGCAGCCTGATCTGGGCTCTCCCCACCATGATTGAAGAAAATTGCTTGAAATAAAGGCTGGGTCCTTACCTTCAAATGAGAGGACAGGTTACTGTGAAAGAAATTTGAGTTTGGTGTCTGGCTTCGTGGTTCCTGGGGCTGAAAGTGTTTGACAATTTTCTGGGAAATTGCTCTCTTGCCAAGATGATCTGGAATGGAGCTAAACCTTGATGAGACCCAGGACCCCCATTTATTTCAGTTTTGACTGCAGTTATATTTAGCATAGATACACTATCTTAAAAATAATAATAAAAAAATCTCTAAACTACTTGCCAAAGAAAGTTTGTGCCCATATATGTGATTCTGTGTCATAACAACTCAGGCTCTGCTCCGTGTCTTAATGACGCTCATGTGATATCAGTTATAAATGGGAACTGTGAGAGCAAGTGACACAGTGTATCTGAGAAGGAGTTATAAAAAAATATGCTAATCCTTGGAAGATTCTTGGAAGTAAATTTGAATATGTTGATGGAACTCTACAGAAAGTAACATATTCCTCCACAAAGACCTCTCTGTTGCCAAGAACCTCTTTTTATCCACCTTAAAGCATTATTTTATATAAATGCAGAACTGGTGTGTGTTTTTACAAAAGAAAGAAAATTCTGTCCTAGCTGTGTTCACATGCTCTTGGGGATGCAGCATCTTTAATCAGCCATTATGTTGTACAGCGTTTCAGATGTCTCTTTATCTTCCAGATTCTGATGACTGAAACATGTTTAGAACAAGAACAGCTATATCTGTAAAAACTTGTGCCTTTTTGAAAAGTCATGGCTAATGATAGTTTTTTGAAATGAGCTTCCCAGTACTTTGTATCCTCTGGAGGGCTGGTGGGAGGAAGGGATTGCATGTGTTCATGGCTGCTCCCACCAGCTCCTCATTCTACTTCTGAAAGCTCTTTTGGGGCTTTCTGAAACTAGCTGTTGTGAAAAAGAAACAATAAATGGAGAATTAAAGCCCTTTGTGCATTTATCAGTTGCACCTTAACCCATTTGCAAGCATAGAATGCTTTGGAATCTGCTTATGTAGATAGTGTGTTACCTATCTGGATTGAAAATAGAGCAATGGCCAAAATATTCCAGTTCAAGCAACTTTGCTCAGGAGATGCTAAGTAGTCAGTCACACAATTTTTTTTTCAAGGATGCTGAGTTTATGCAGGTTAGTCTGAGTTTGTGTGAAAATGCATTACCTTTTATTATTATATTAATTTCTTTCTAAAGCTTTGCTGTAGTGTTTCATGGTGCAGTGTTCTTCAACTTCTTTCCTCTCCCATGAGCTGTGTCTCCTCACTATGTGCTCATGCAATGTCCAAGGCTTCCTCTCAAGAGGAGATTGTGCTGTGCATCTAGAGATTTAATTTATCCAAAACCAGCTGTACAATAACCACACTACTCCATCTCAAGATGGAAACAGAGCTGTTTTCATTCACAATATTACATGGATTATTTCCCATGGTTTTCATTAACACCCACAATGTAAATTGATGATTGTTCATATAACAGTTTAGATGCAGCGTTAAATTATTCAGTATGGATGCTGTAATATTCATGTGATGTGATTTTGGCTCTTTTGTAAACAAATATGAACACTAAAGACCCATGCCAATGCTAATGAACTGAAGCACAGGTCTAATTAACTCCATTGGTAAAATTAAGATAGTAGCTTATATCTCTCTTTTCTACAGCTTCTAAATTTGAATAATCAGTCCAGGGTCAGTACTGTTGCCTCTAGACACCTTGAATTATGCAGAGCTGAGAAAGTGAAATATGAAATCATGAAAAAAAATCCAGAAATCGATAAAAAAACCCAACAATCTTGCTAATTTCTTTAGTTGCTCTAGCAGCTAACATATTTCTGCCAGAAATTAAGCCTCCCCCGCTTTTTCCCTATGAAGATACTGATAACTGATGTCAGAGCAACACAGAGAACATGCATTTCTAGTACTTAAAATATTTGACCAGAAACACTTCCCGGTCCTTTTTAAGTCAAGAAACATCAAGACATTTTTTTTTCCTTTATGCTACTCAAACGAGGATGAAGAATGACAAACTGCAAATACAGAATGGGGAATAACCCCACTCTGTCAATTAAATGGACAGTGTAAGGAAAAATGTTAGTGAATTCACTATTCATTTTACAACATTTCAGCTTGAATGATATCTCTGGGAAAGCTTTTTATGTCTACAAGGGTTTTTCCAGAAGAGAACATTTACAATAGTTGTCTTGGCAACATGAGCTCTGTAGAACTATAAATCAGAGCTTACAAAGGTTCGTTTTCAAACTCTGAAATAAAACAGAAGAAAAATAAGGCAACTAGGTGAGCAGAATTTTCTGATCTTAAATGCATAAAATGACCAGATCCATTACATGTTAAGCTATTCCACCTTGCTTTGTGCTGATGAAGCCTCGACTGAGGTAAAGTCTTAAACAGGAGCCAGGAGCAATGCACAGAGAAAGCTGTAACAAGATGCAGTGAGCACACATTAAAACAGCTAACAGGATAATAAGCTTAGAGGAAGAGGACCCTTAACAAAGCCAGAAGGAATTCAGAGTACAATGCCGGAGACTGAAGGAACTCATGGTTGTGATTTTTCAAAACCTAAATGTTGTTATAAAAAGAACGGTTATAAAACAGTTATAATGGTTATAAAAAGAACAGCTCCACATGGCCATCAGGATCCCAGCCTTGAGAAGCAATGCAGGGAATGACTAAAAAAATTCAGCTGAAATGGGGTGAAATTTTATATTATTAATTAATGTCTTTAGAGATATTAAGAATTTATCTAGAAAACCTCTTAATCATTAATAACTTTTTATTAGACACTAAACAAAATATTTTGATTATTTGTCCTTGTGCCGTCAATTGCTTCCAAGGTTTGCAGAGTTGTCAAACATTCCATGCCATCACATTTTTTTTACTGGAAAACCAGCAATCCCTTCCTCTTCTGCACCAGGAGAGGCTGGCGCGAAGCAGGGTGTTGACAGTGCTTCCATCTGACTAACAGAAAAACAGGACACAGCTCCACCCGAGCAGGCACACAGCCTGTCCTAGAGAAGTTGCTGCTGCTATCATTACCTTCATATTTACCTTTATTGGGAATCATCAAACTGGGAATCAAAGTCTTGAAACCTTTCTTCTTCTGGTATTTTTACTACAAGTTTCATCTAGCAGCAGCTGAAAGGGAGAGCAGAGATACGTGTGACCCTGAGGGAGCTGAGCCTTTAAGAGCTGCCCCAACTCCCTACTCCCAACAGTAGTATTTGTCCAATACCACAAAGAAAATATATTATGAAATTTCAAAGAGCTAGCTGAAATATTTCTATCTACACAGCATGCAAACCTGATTTCAACAGGAGACAGAAAGTACTGAAACAGATGAAAGACAAATTCTCCAACCAGTGATTTCAGCCTGGATACATATGTCAAGAAAAATTTGACTGTGTTTTCCCAAGACCCCTGCCATGCCTTACAAAGATCTTATTTCTTGTTCAACTTTCTGGACAGCAGCAGTAATATATTTCTAGCTTGGCACCAGCCTAACAAGGACAAATACAGTTCCTTCTTCAGTCAGTAATCACTAATAAAATGATAAAAGAAACAATCAACTAAAGTTCACATGACACCAAAAAGAAATCAAACAAATTTGACAGGAAAAATGCGATTTATGTGATCCTACTGGTGCTGTTCCATTTAAAATTTAACTGTGATCTAACAGAAGTAAAAAGGGGTAGTCAATGGCTAAAGTTACTCTCAGTGAGAATTTCAAAAATTTCAGTAGCAGTTTTTGTCAGAACTTTTGTCCTTCCTTGATCTCCTAAACTCATCTCATTATAGCTAATGTTCTCAAAACACTGTCAAGGACCTTGATAGATGAAACTTAACACAGAAGCAGCATGTCTGGATAGAAATCACTCAATGTCTCAGTAGGACATTTCTATTCTGTCTCAAAGAAATGTTCAAAACCTTCTAACCTTCCGATCCTCAGAAAGTCTCAATTTATTTCTGTAGAGGTAAAAAAAAAAAACCAAAAAAAAAAGCAACACAGAAACCTCTGTGCCTCCCTGCACTCCCCTTTATTAGCTTCCTCCTTTACCACCTGTTAACCTAAGATGTAATAAATCATCTCTATGCAGTAGGGCAGACATGCAAAGCACACCTGTGATCCTGAAACTTGCTCCTGTCTTCATCTCAGCCGTAGGGAGGGACAGTACCAGCAGCTACAGGAAATGTTTTGAGTTTTTGCTGGTGCTGCACATCACACAGTCCTGATGTGCAAAGAGAAAGCTGCTCCCGAGCACGACCCGCGCGGCAGAACAGGCACAGTGTAAAGAGTCAAAGGACATCAGGGCACCCACTGAGGCTCTTTAAGGAAGGAAAGCATTGCTTGAAAGGATTATTTAGGAAGCTGGTACACTTTGAGATCATCCACCAACGCAGGTCAGAATGTTGTCTACTCACTGCTTAAGAGTTTGCCTTGGCTAAACTTGTTAAATTTCATCTTTCTTGAGGAAGCTGCTATTTTTCATTCTTCTGTGTTGCCCATTACTGAAGTATCTATGAAACTTAAATTTTGAGATGTACTTGTCTTCAATGCATCACAGTGAAACAAAGATAAAGTACAATTTCCTCCATTTTATTGATGGGTAACAGAGCTGAGATGTTTAAGATTGTACCTAGGATTCCAGGAAAACTGTCAGAATGAATAAGAGCTCCACTTTCCCAAATTTTTGTCTGACATATGAAACCTCACTCCATTTAATGCTTTTTCTCTCTTTTCTCTTTTTTTACTATGCCAGTTAAAAGTCTGTGAGTGATTCTTGATAGAAACAGTAAAAGTGCAGGGGAAATAAAACCAAAGTTACATTTAGAGCTTCTTGATGCACAAGAATGTAGCTCCTTATTTCTATGGGGATGGTTTTTCAGTGCCAGCAAAGTTTGGTTAAAACAAATCAGACTGTGTTTGAAACAGGTGTTTTTACCAGCTTGTGTACTGTAGCCACTGTGATGGCTGGATCATTCAAATATCCTCAAAAAAGCTGAAAATTTTGGGTTTCTTTCTCATTTCCAAGGTGGAAGAATGTATACTTACGTGTTGGAAGTAAAAAGGAAAATGTTTACGTTGGGGAAGGCAAATGCTGAATTTTCACAATTGTCTGCAAGGATGTGTTTTCAAGAGACTCTCGTCTAAAAGCTGCTCTTTCACTTGCCATCTTGTCCTCAGAGACAAGTTTTTCTCATGTCAAGGTTGAGTGATCTCAATATCTGAAATGGCAGCATGATGACAAGCACAGAGGAGAATGAGAAATAGAAGCACTCTCTCTCTATTTTAATCTCTCTTCATTTGATGCTTGCTGCTGATGCCACTGCAGGTGAAATCATTATATTTCTGGTGCAGAACCTCTAGCTGGAGACTCAGAACTGGTAATTTTAAGGAAAAAAATAAGTGATGTTGTTCACTATATTTTGTGATTGTCAAGAGATACTTCTGCTTCACTAATGGAATCCAGTGCAAGCTTGTTGGAGGAATTACCAGGCATGGGAAGATATGGTAACTATCAAAAGAATTTTAACTTTCTTTACTTCAAACTTTAGCTGTTAAAAGGGTGGGCAGAATGTGTATGCATTCTGGAGCATGAAAACAGCTGCAGGCACAGGAGACCAAATCCTATAGAATCCTATAGAGGCATTAAGGTTGTGAGCTAAGCATCAGCCAGCAGGAAAATATCTACCAAGAAGAGGTAGAAGACGAAAATAGCTACTGTAACAATAAAGAAACCTCTCTTTGCCTGGCTGGGGTCTCTCTCCAATGATTATCCCTCAGAATCCTTAATTATCATCATTAATAAATTTTTAATATTTCTCTCAAAAGCCATTTAAACGTCATGCTGTAATAGAGGATATAACAACTTGGATGTCACAGTGAAAAATGCCATTGGAAGGGCTGTTTTCAAAATGCTTCTTATTGTCAGAAGCAGAATAAACACTAAATCAGTTACTGTTTAGGGTTGGTGGAAGAAAAATAGTTTTGTGATTAAAGTAGTGTTTTCAACATTTTTGTGCTTTTACGAAGTTTTGTGATTAAAGTAGTATTTTCTAAATGTTTTGTGCTTTTACAAAGTGGCAACTATTCTTGAAGGCATTTGCAAAGCATAATGTGGTGTGACAGTCATAATCCTGGAATGAAAATGTAAAAGTAAGATGATACACTGCAGCTGGGGAAATAGGCAATTAAATGATTTCTCCATTGTTTCTTTTTCTGATTTTTCTCTATAAAACTCTTCCCCCTCAGATCTTAGGAATCCTGTAAACATCACTTAGGCATATTAAGTGACTTTTTTAATCCTTTACATCTGCTGATTGACCTTCTGTCCAAGTGACTGCTTTAAAAATACGGGCTATTTTCATTTAGAATTCAACATATTGTGGTGTAAATTTCAGATTTTAATTATTCTGTTAACTCATGAAATGCTACACAATATTGAGTGCTCTGAAAAAATCCTATTCCTGTATGTATGAAAATAGATTGTCAGAACCAGGGAACAGCTTTAGAATAAATAACTGCTTTTTTCAGTTCTTCATCTGTAAGTTAGGAATGATAGCATTCATTTTATCTCATAGTGACAGCGGTAATGAAAATTAATATTAGACATACTTGAGATATTTTAAAGATGAGAAAAGATCATGAGAGTAGGGAAGATGTTGCTATTTTGTTATCAGTAAAGATGCAGTAAATCTTATAAGGAGAAAATATATCCTAAATAACTTTTCATTATTGCTTGTCTTTTGGGAAAGGTCACCGTGAAATAAGCTATTTCTATGATAAAATAATTTTGGATAGGTCTGTTGGCTGATCTGCCTCAAGACAAACAATAAGAGCCCAGAATGCATGCTTCTCTTTGATCTGAAAACCCACACCATTAGGAAACTTCTGGGCATAGGGAAGTCACACTGAAATTTTATCCAAAGGGGCCAAAGGAGGAGTGAACTCCTGAGGAGAATATATAGAATGAGTGAAGCAAGAACACACTATGATAAATTTAACATGAAACCCTGTTTCCCTGTCTGTCAAATATTTTTTTAGCATAGGCAATATTGTTACAGGTCTGCTACACATTTCTGCAAGAGGGGATTTTAAGAAGTGTTCTGTTTGAGCCACATCAAATTAAGTTCTCCAAACCTATTAAAGATTTTATTTCTCTGTGTGGCTAATTAACCAGGGATGGGAGGATTCTAACTTTTTACCATAAGTCATTTTGGCTGCAAAGACAGTCATGAAAAAAAACCATAGAAATTGTATTTGATGGTAGAATACTCCTCTCCTCCTTCCTCCCACTTTCCCCCCAAACCCAACCAGAATTAGTCTTTCTCCATGAAGTTCATGGTTTAGTGCTCATATGGACAGTAGTCCTGGCGCAGAGCTTCATAATTGTTATGAAAACTTTATAAACCTTAACTATCATTCTTCTGGATGATTCAGTAGTAGGATATAATGCCACAACAAAATCTCCTCTCTTGATTTCAAAAGAAAGCAGGATCACACCTTCTGGGAACAATGTTTTTCTGCTAATTATACTGTGTATTACATAGCATGAAATTAATTAGAGGGCTTCTTAATGGTCCCTAAAACAATGACATCTGTGAATGTAAAGTAAACTCAAAATGAAAAGCAGCACTTTAAATTCCTAGCAGAATTCCAAAATTCTAATTGATTTGATATATACTGTGAACTATGGAACATTTATTCCTTGTGCTTCTAATAGATACTATATTCTGATGCATTTTAAATACAATGAAGATTTAACTACAGCTGGAAGTATTGCTTACCAGATATGATTCTATCTTGATAAAAAAAACTCATACACTACGATGCATAAAAATCACTTGTTAAAATACTTACTGAGCGAAAACGTACACAGAGAAAAATACCCATTAGCTTTTCTCATTATAGCTAATGGCAAAACCTCATTGATTACAACAGGAGTTCTTTTCAGAGAGCATTTCTGCTTACTTTCACTGCAGGCCAAATTATACCTCTGCAATCTCTGGAACCCTCAGTATTTTCCATTGCCACGTCAACAGCTGCTAGCAAGTGTTCAGCCTTTATTCAAGTGCCCGAGTCTGTGCTGGTGTCCCCAGCCAGCTTGCTCCACGGGGTCACATCTGAAATGTTCACATTCTGCTGCCTGAATCATCATTTCCCTCCCATCTAATAACTAATCTCAGCAAGCATTTATACCAATCAAATCCAAGATGTGCAGAACATGATTATTTGAGTGTAAATCTCTGCATACACTCATTTTTGGGATAGTAAATCAATTTAGTAAAGGTCAGTGACAAGCCTATTTTAGCTAAATCAAGATTAATTACTGAAATGCTAAGTAATAACATAGTCATCAGTTGGGCCTTCACAATGCTTTAAAACATGTTTTCTGTTAATTTGATTTAAATCTATTTTGATTAGGTATCATGTATGGAAGGGAAGCAAATTACTCTTTAGTACATGTATATAAAAAATGCATGTTGTTAGCCATTTGTCATATTGTTTTAAGCAAAAATGCTTAAATTTTAGCTCATTATTTTTGCTTTCTATGAGCATGAAGAATGGGATTTTGAATTTGTTCACATGAAGATACTGAATTTCAAAACTTCCTAGCTATCAGCATCAGTTGCTTTCCAACAGTGCAATTTCCCCCCTTTTCATGGTCACTCACTCAGGAAAAACACCCAAAATATTACAAGTTCATGTAACCAAATGCAGCTATACATAAAAATAGCATGTATTTTTAAAATTTGTTGTAGATCCTGGAATGAAAAAATGTTAAAATATTCTTAAAAATGAGTCCCCACAAGGGGTTCCTGAAATGCAAAGCCTCTAAAAAAAATAATGATTGGTTTTTTAGCTCGTGCAATAATGATTTACACAAGCTCACAGAGAAACTGCCATTTGAGATCTCATCCAAACTCCCATCTGATGGCTGTAGATGTAAACACACACCCTGTTTCAGACCAGGGTCTGCCCCCACCAAGATGAAAGGAGCTATCTACATGTATGGGAACTTGTGAAGAAAAAAATGCCTATAATGTGAATTATTTTCCTGGCTCTGACAAACTCTTGACCATGAATTATTTCTCACTTAGCCCTGTCAGAGAAAGGCACTGATTATGGCAAACTCCTCCTGTCTTCATGCTAGTTATATTCTCCAGTTCTGTGCTAAAGTTTCTGTACACTTTTCATTTGTTATCCTGAGTGAAATATTTTACTTTTTTTTTCCTGGAAATTCACCTTTTTATTTCTCTGAAGATGACAGCAAGTTTGTTATTACAATGAAGTGATAAAATGTACAGTTCTTCAGCCCAGGCTGAAGAACTGTACATTGCAGTAGTTTGCAGCCATGAAGCATCATTTATAATGATGCCAACTGGAGATGCCAAAGTTACCATTGACCAAAGATGGGGAAAATTCAACAAAACAGCAGAACAACCAGCAACATACATTTGCTGTTATTATTTTTCAGTCTCTTTTAGTAAGATATGTTTTCAATGAGCCAAGCCAGAACAAATGCTATGGCCAAACTTGAGCTACCTTGGAAAGAATCTATCATCAAAAAGACAGAATTACCACTGCAGTCTATAATGACAATACAAAAAAAATTTTCTTTTTTTATGTTGTAACCAGATAAAGAATTGAAGCCATTATCAAACTGACAAGGCTGCTGACATAAAGTATGCAGACAATTATTTTTGTACATTGATGGCTATATTTCTCACACAGAAAGCACGATAGCTGCTGTGCTCTTTTGCTGCCCATGTTGGATCTTCATGGACATTATTAACGATGCAGAGCAGCTCATAAGCTGGCTGGATTCACTTTGCAAAGGGCTGGGCTCACCATTTCAGGATATATTCTGTACAAATTCATGCTTACCTGCCTTGCTTTCTTCCCTTAGGTGTTTCTGTTCTCAGTTACCTGCTGCCTCATTCAACCAAAAGCAGGAAGCCTTGGGGATCCATGATGCAGGAAGCCACTTGTGGAGTTTCCTGGGTCTGCAGGGATGGCAGTGATGTGACACCAGCACGTACGTGTGGGGAACACGCATGCAAAGTTCAGTGGTTACCTATGAATGGCATCAGCTACACACACACACGTTTCTTTTCTTTTTGTAAACTGCTTTGCATTTGCCATCTTACAACTCCCTGTAGTTGGCTTTTGAGCTGATCACCTTGAAGGAACTTTGGTCAAGCCACTTTTTCTCTCTTTTACAAATAACATAGGAATAGGCAACTGGCAACATCCTTCTGATAGAAAACTAAGCACTGAGTTGTCCCGTTTCTTTTATTCTGTTCTTAATTCAGAACTGAACTATTACTCTCATCCCAGGGTTACTAAGCTGCCCTTATAGACCTCATGAACAATCTCCTTTGCTGCTTTCCCAAAATCCTAATCATTTTGCATTCTGATCTCATGAAGCCTTTGACTGTGTTAATAAACACAGAGGTGTGAGGTTGTGCCATTCCTTTTACAAAGTTTCTCTCACCTCTTCTCCAGTATATTACAGCTACCTGTGTCTGCTAATGGTATTCTTTATTACAGTTCTACTAATTTGCCTAGCATGCAAATCAGACTTGAGTCAACCTGCAGCCTGGAGCCAAGGCAGAGACATCCCAGGCTCTGCCTCTGGTAACATTTTGAGATACAGGTAACAACACGCTGCTACATGAACCATTTTAATTTAACATATTTTTGAATGTGAAGGTAAATAATCTTAAATTCTGGCACTCTTTACTAAGAGAGTAGACGATTTCTGTAAGTAACACCTCTTTTATGGCATCTTCAATATTTCTCCAATTAATGCCTAGTTTTAAAAAAAGTATAGGTGAAAGAATTTCTTTGATCACCTTTTCCCTGAATAGTGATGCAGCCAATATATTTAGCTTTTCAGCAATGCCTTTTATCTTCCCTGACTGCTCCTTTTATACCCTGGATCAACAGTTTACTCCAAATAACACTCTCAAAATCTTCCTAAGTTCTGATGTGATAAAACCAGATTTTTAGATAAGTTTTCATATCTCTAATAGAATACTCCAGTTTTAGCTTTAATGAGAAATATTCATTGTTGCCTGCATGGAAACAATCTCTACTTGGAAAGACTAAGTGTTGGAATTTTTAAAAATTTCTTAAATTACTTCCTTTACATGGCTGTGGAATCATGTTGACCTTTGAAAGTCATTAAAATAAAATAAAATCCTACTGCAGGGGGTTATTTTAAACATTTCTCCTTAAAATAAATGCTGTTCTTTATTGAATATATCTGCTAGAACTTGAACACTAAAATGGCAAGTCACAGCACAGTATGGAATGCCATACCCCACATTATGCTCATCATGCCATTTATGTAAATGTCATTATATGCCATGAAACAGTGAATTGTTTTATTTTTAATACATAAACCATTCTTTAAAATGTGGTACATGTTTGATAACTCCTTTCTGATTTATTGGATAGCTTGCAATGGAAGTGAACACCAAATTCAATGAGACCACTTAATACAAGGAAGAAGAAAAACAGATAAGCATTCAGCGTCCCAATTAGAGGAGCAGCTATTTTTTTGATATGTCTTGTAGCCTGGAATAATTTTCTAGAATATTCAAAACAGATGCTCTTTTAATTAGAAGCAGAAAAATCTGAATTTTGGCTAGCAGCACCCAAGAGTATGTTTGAGTGCATTGGAGATAAAACATCAAGTTTACATAAGTTCTGCCACCTTCTGTTATGTAAATGTCTGCTTATGTATGCATCTGCTGGGTGGCATCAGCTCAGCCAGAGCGTGTGCCTCTCCCTGTGCCTGTCACAGTGTCCCCTGCACGGAGGATGGACTGCAAGCCACCAAGAGAGCACAATCTGCTCTTGTTGAACAGCAGTGGTGGAGACTTGCAGCTTCTCAGACAGTGGATCCTGGATTCCATGCCTGTGCTGTCTATATGCAATTTAGTTAGCTGCTGCTGTCTGTGGCTATATATAGAACCAGATTTATTACTATGGGTATGTTACCAAGAGAGCAGATCCAGCCTGATAGGAGAAAAAATATTAATTCCATTGAGTTCAAAAAATATCTCCTGTAGCCTGATTATCCTTGCTTCTATTTTATAGCCATGACAGCAGTAATAGATGTCTGAGAAATACCTAAACCAGAATAAACCTCAGTAGAAAATCGAAAATGAAATGTGACCTCTCAAAATTTGCAATTTCATGACAGCAAAAATACAATAACACCTTATTGCAAATGACAACTTCATAGACACAAAGAAACCAAACACATATTATCACCATAGTTCACTCCATGTCTAAATGTGGACAAGAAGAAGGAGAAAACCTTGTTTACAATACTGTCTTCTTGAGGTTCAGGCAGCCATTCCAAAAATAATAGCCAGCAAGTCACAACAAAAAGCATTGCCTGGACCGTAACTCCTTCTGGCTCTACATAAGGTAAAAGTTAAGTATAGCAGTTTTATTCCTTCACAACGCAGGGTTATCCATGACAACAGTTACCACAATTCTTATCTTTCACACTGTTTTGACTGCCTGGAGTTGCATTCTGTTCATTGCATTTCCAAGGGCAGAAATATCCTAACATTTCAGCTTTCCCCTGGCTCAAGCCTCGGTTGGAAGCTGAGAGGTGAGTGTGCAAGAGGTACCTTGGTGGTTTAAGGTAACACAGTCAATCAAGAGACTTGCCTAAGCCCAGCCAAGGGCCAGTATCAAATATTCTGAAAGCCCTAGAAGCAGGGATGTCTATCAAAGACTGCTTACTTCTGGTAAAAGGGAAAGACAACTTCTTCATGTGTTCTTCATACTTCACAGAATGAAAAGAGGAACGAGATCTAATGGAATAGGGCTTTAACTGGCTCACCAGTGCTAATGAGACCTGCAGTAATTATCATGCTCAATAATTTCTCACTGGATTTGATGTAAAAGATTGAGTACTTAGATTCTCCTGACATACTGAACACAGGTACCACACCCAGACGAGCTGGGCCCTAAGCAGACCACAGGACATGTGAACACAGACTGTAGCTGCTTGTTACTATAGAGAGGACAGTGTGGGAGGCAAGCTGTAGAGTTTTAAATAGGTTTTTAAGACCTAGAAAAAATGCCTGAGTCAACTGCAGAGAATAGGGAGAGTGAAGGGAAAGAAAACTGATAATGTGAGATGCATAAGCAGATTGGCAAGACTGGTGACACTTGGTGATTTCCTTAGAGCTTCAGCTTTTAGAATTAAGGGACTAAAGAAAGAGATTGATTTAATTTAATATTAGAATACTTTTAGCTCCTGACCAGGTCATTTCAACATTACATTTGTAACAGCCTCTCTGAAATTACACATTAGTGAAAACAGTGAATCCTTTAGAAAGGGGAAAAAACATTCAGGAGCTGCACCATTTATACAACTTATCTACTGAGAAGTAAAGTGTTCTTAACATAAATAGTCTTGTTTTGTTTTGAATGTCAGTACTACTTGTTTTGTTTTGAATGTCAGTACTACTTTGACAGAATCACATGGAAGTATGAAAGGAACCAGCAAAATTTAGGAGCACAGAGGGCTAAATGAAAATAAGGTAAGAAAGTATAATGTTTTCCTTCCATTGTAGCTGCCTTGGTATGCAGTATTTAAAGGCTAGCTTCAAACTGCATAGTCCTGTCCAAAATGAATCTTGAAATCATGGCAGTTGAAGCTGGAAATTGGAAGGTGCACTATAGATATCTTCTTCCCAAGGAATGACTTCAGCTTTTCTATTATAAAAACTTTTTTCTTTTAGAATTCAAAGAAATAAAAAGTGACTATATCCATGGCTGCCTGCTGATCACTAGTACAGCTCTAAGGCTCCTGAAGCATTTTGGAAATACAAATTCTTTCATTCACATGCAGGCATTGCAAAACCAACCTTATAGCTATGTTTCAGAAGAATAAGTGGTGGTGAGGGCACACCACATGACAAGCTCAAGGTCACACAGTTAAGGAGGAGCAGATCTTGGAACAAACCAGAACAAGCCTATAATTCCTGGTCCCTCTTGGTTGGCATTCTTTCCTATTCCTATGCTCAAGTCTGATGACTCTACAGCACTGTAAATACCAGCCAGTCCTTCAGTACAGAAGGACAGGGTTTGCTTTAATGCTATTTTTAGTTAAGCAGATCCCACTTTTAAATCTGCAACGCCTTCATTTTCAATATCGTGATTATGTTTAATGTTCCATAGGAAGATGAGGGGATTAGTGTGAATCAGAAAGCACAATGCAGCGTAGGCAGTACCATGCTGCCTTCTGAAACACCGGCACAGAGCAAGCAGGAGCTTCGGAGGGGGCTCTGCACAAGGAAAAGCATTAGGCAGCTGGACATGTCAGCTGGGTGCCTCATCAGGCAGCTGGTGCAAGTGGAAGGTCAAGAGCACATTTACTGTTTACTGAGTTTGTAAATTACTAATTATTCAGCTCACTAAGCAAGGCAGGCTTATTGCCTGCGCGTGATATTCCCCCTCCTGTCAAGCCTAAGCACATATGGAAGAGAAGGAAATCTCAACTATATTTTGATAGATGCAAGTCATTAAAGCACCATAATAAAGGATGTAAAGAGCTATAATGGGTAGGTCACCAGTAAATATAAGCACACTTCTGTGTTGGTCAGAGAACAGGTGTAGAAGTGCAGCTGAGCACTGCAAACAGCAGTTCTGTCTCTGCAGATTGCTCTGCAGGGGCTGCCTGGCTAACCAGGAGATGGTAGGATTTGGTGTCTGTGTCCAAGGGAAGCAGTGGCCTAGGAGTTAAAGAGTGGTCGGCACTCACATTCCACTGTGGGAGACAGAGGCAGTAGCCAGGCAGACACTGCCTCGGAGCCAGGGAGATTTCAGAGGTACTGGCCAGCAGAAGCTGTGGGAGCTACACCACAAAGAAGGAGACTGCCAAGAAAGGAAACAAGGAAATAGTCTGCAACATGAGGGTCAGAAAAAAAATTGGTGTGGTGGGCCTTGAACCAAGAAAACAGATTTGTTCTTCCTGTTCTGTCAGAAAGAGAGATTACTTTGGAAATGAGCTACTCAAGAAATTGTAAGAAAGAGACCTGAGACAGAGTATACCATCATCTCAACTTGCAAAAAGAAAGAACTCTGATGACTTTTAGTCTGCCTACATGGGGGCAGTCAAAGATGACTGACATAAGGATGCTCATGGCAGCTCCAACTGAATAAACCTAAATGACAGGAAAACATGATTAGGTTAGCCAAGTGGCCAAATAGGCATGTCTTCTTCTGCAAAAGTGTACCCTTGCACAGGGAAATATCTACCAAAACAGGAATCAAAATGTGACACTTTTGGAGTGAGTAGGACTAAAGGATACCCTCTCTACCCAGTCTTTGGGTATATGCAATGTCTACCAAGACCCTTTATGAAGAGGGAACAAGATTTACCCTCTCCTGTACTTGACTGCTCAGACAAGACTAGAAGCAAAGATTAACAAGTTACCAGATCTTCCCCGGGTAAAGACAAGGAAGGTCAAGACAAGAGGAATTAAATCAGTGTTTGGCATAGAGGGATGGAAATAAGGGCCAATTATAGCAGACAAATGAGGCAGTGCATTTCTCAGCTATTGGAAAAACAGAAGTAAATACTCCAGGTGGGAGGATGGACTTGAAAACAAACAAAATTTAAAAATCCGAAAATGTTTATGCCAGTGGAAGAAAACAAAGCAGCAATGAAAATCAGCCATTAAATCCAACAGAGATACTTTGGATGAACTGTATTATTTCAGAAGTTCTACACCAAGGCCCAAGCATGCCCCTCAATCTATACATATCACTAGAAGCCAGGCTTTATAGGCAGTGTTCAGGCACTGGTAGCAGGGGAAGTGAGGTAATCCATTGGTGAGAGGGCAGTGAAGAGTATTCTGCTAGATATGCCAAAAAGAGCTGCTTTTGTGCTGGCAGCTTTCATTTCTCAATTCTGGCTGAGATAATTCTGCATCAGAAAAGGGATATTCACCTGAGATAACTTGGAAATGACAACACTACATAGCTTTCTGGGTTTTTTCTTTCCTTATTTTTAGAATAGGACTACTTTAATACAGACTTCCATGGAGACAGTTCAAGACCTTTTCAATCACAGTTTGATTTCCAGACCCTGCATTATCCTGAAATGCATGAAATTGCATCTGACATTCTGAAAGATCTGTTTCAAAAGCAAGAGGCACTATCGCTTCCCAAAGCACTTCATGCAGCTCAATTCCCAGTGGACAGATGGGAGCACCAAGGGGCTGCCAAAGCACATCTCAAATCTTGCAGCAAACAGAAAATGCATATACATCTCCTGCTCTGAGTATATGTGAAGATGCCCTCTAAGCCTTCTCAGTATCATTTATTATATTAATATAATGTAATATAATATTATATTAATATAATAAATGTGTATCTCAATTGTTTTTGTAAGTGCTGTTGCAAGTTATGATCTCATGTCCACACCGGGTTGCCTACCATGGCACTGTAGTAAGTGACCTTGGTGAAGTTTAAATAGTCCTGTAAGGAGTGGATCTTTGAAGGAGATTTGAAGAACTCCCTGAGTCACGATGAGATGCTGGGCAGCACATACCCAGTTCTTGGAAAGCGTTGTTCCTACACGACTGTGTACTCGCAGGGTCACAGGTCAGCAGGACAGGGACCCCGTGTGGGAGCTGACTCTGAGGGGCTGGGAGAGGAGGCAAGGCAGTGGCTTACACTCTGCCTAAACAAAGTTTTATTTTAACTCCTACTTTAAAAGCTGTCAGGTTATAAAACAAATAATATTCCCAAAGAAATTACTGAAGAGAACTACGGGACAAATTAGGCTGGCAGAACTACTGTGGAATAAATATGGTGCAAGCAGCAGAGGCAGAAAGGCAGACAACTATTTCCTACGCACAAGTATGGCTAGAAACTGCTTCTCCCTTGTTTTCATCTTCTGTCAAGCACAAAAGGGCTAGGTAAAATCTATGCAGACATAAACATCACACCTAGCAGGCAGTGTCCATATGCCCCTGGAGTTTGAGCGGTATCTTGACTCCCTTGTGCTTTCCACATTTGGTTCTTTCTGAAATACATTTCAACTCATATTGTCTTTGGAGCTAAAAAGAATAACCAAGAAGTGAAACTTGTAAGTGAAAAGCAGATGTAGAGATCCTCAGGCTGTTGAATAATGCGATTATGGATCTTCAGTTTTTGGAAGGAGCAGCAAAATGTGATGCATTAGGTTGCAAAGACTTTAGCACATCTTTTCAGCAAACTATACATGTGTTATACTTTTCATCTGCTTTCTACAGATCAGTAGACCAGTCACTCCCATCACAGACTGAAAGCTTCTTTTGAAAAAAAAGGGCAAGGGTGAGATTTGGAGTTTTCATGAACTGCTAGTGACCCCCTGTGCTGTAGTGTCAGAGGCTCTGCAGCTCTGCCTCTGTACCTCACCCATCCCCACACTGAGCTTTCAAAGGTCTGCTAGAAATCAACTGCAGAATAATTACTGCAGAGCTTGGCTCCAGATCTAACTTGGAAAGTGCTAAGTCATCAGCTCTACAAGATATAAATCATCACTTCTGGTCAGTTTCAGTGAAAAATATGAAAACCACAGCATCTTGAAAGAGCATCTGGACATAGCTTAAGTCCAGTCCAAATAAAATAAAAACACATGATGGAAATGTGTAATGCTTTCTGCAGTGGCTTGTGATGCCTTTAGCACAAAGGGGCAGACAAGGATGGCTTTGAGACTGAGCAGTACTTGTGCCACCCTGTGTGTATTTATGATTTAAACCTGGTCTGAAAAGCCAGAAAGACTTTTATCGTGGAACTTCTCCATAATTTTAAAACAAAACAATCTTGAACACCTTCCTTTTCAGAGTTCCATTCTTAGTGCCTGACTGCAAGGTAAAAGTCACATCTAGAAAGAACTACTGGTCCAGGAGATTAACACACTGGAAAAAATACTTTGGTTATGAATTTCTATTGAACATTTTCTGACTCTCACAGGTACCAGTATTCTCTAAGTGACTTCCACAATAGGTTTTCAAGCTAAAGACTAAAAAATTTAACTTTTAAAACCCCAGTCTTGCAAACCACTTGATGAATAGCTCATGTGAGCTGTTTTCATTAGAGTGAAACCAGACTGCTTTCACAAACAGTTGTCCTAGAGTTCAACATTTGCCTTCTTTAAATACTTGTATTTGTCTAAGATTAGCTCTTTCACAAACATTTTTTTGCCATGATTTCTTCAAACTTCCTTCCTAAAATACTGCTAAGATGAAAATACTGCTCATAGATAAAATTCTCCATTTTCTTTAAACAGAGACAAAATGTACTTTCAGTTATTTGTTGTACTGTGCTAATAGGATATTAATCAAACTATTAAGAAACATTTATCCAGCTGTTTTGCAGAAGCCAGAACTAAGTACCTCACAGTCTCATCCAGAAAACGTTTCTATGTGAAAAGGGTGTACCAATGCTCCTATTTTATAGCCTAAGAGCAAGGCCTGGAGAGGCTGAACAACCTTGTAGAGATTGCCCAGAGCCTTTGAGAAAAAGGAAAACATAAAAAGGCACTCCACTGGAACACCCTTCCTTCCCTGAATAAAAAGGAAAACTAACTTACCAAATGACCCTCCTCAAACAGCACCACTCAGTCACAGAACACTGATGCTTTTTGGATTCTTTTAGGAATATTCCAGGCATGAGTCTTTGTTTTAGCTTCTCTGACACTTCATCTAATTCCTGAATCCCAGTGGTATCGAGGTAGGATATATTTTGGCACACCATAAAAAGTCCTAAGCTATTGTGAAAGATTTACTTAGATAACTTTCTGTAAAAAATGCAAGAGTCATTACAAGTATCCCATTTACTTCTAACTCTGAAGTTAAAAAATCACAAATGCTTTAGCTAGCTAAATATTTATAATAGCCTGTCTTTATGCATGCAATGCATAATGCCTTCCAAGTACTTTAACAAGCTAGAAATAGAGAAACATCCAAAGCTGAAAGAGCCATATTTGGGGTGAAAAATGGAAATTGTTTAAAAACATCACATTCAGTTAGAAGAGAAATGACACATTTTAATGTATGGGCTATTTTGAGTCAAGCAGGCGGTAAGGATTATAGTCAGAATTTGGCCAGAATATCAGACCAGGATATCATACTTGCAAAAGAGAGCAGCTGTCAGTAATAAAAGTAAATAAGCAATAGGAGCCCCCCAAAGAAAGAGACATCTGTACCCATGGCCAGCCTGGAGGCCGAGCTCAGGCATGACCTGTGCACAGCAATTTCAGTGCTCCTTCCTGCAGTGCCCTAAGTTGTGAGGAAGCATTCCTTGAAATAAACACCTACCGTCCAAAATTACCCACAAGATGCCCAAGGCATACAGTGTAGTTTCACTCATTTGTCCTGCAAAGCTCTTGGAACATGGATGCTCTTCTTTCAGCATAGGTTTTCCCTCACTCAAGCAGCAGTGCTCCCTTTTCTGGATTTCTTCCGTGAACACCCCAGCCCTTTGATTTTAGCCAGGATAACAGCAATGGCAACAGGTGAAAGCCCTGGGTTCTTTCCCAGTCTGTGCCTACAATTGCTGCAGCTATAAAACATCTCTGTGAGAAGTTCATGATGCTGGCAGGGACAGCCACAAGATGGGCGTTCCAGTGATGCTACAAGCTGTCAATATTGCCACTCGACAGCATTTGGCAGCAAAGCTTGTCACTGCAGGCCTGACCTCAGCCTTCACTGCTTGGATACTTGCAAATCCAACTCCCACGTCACTAAATGCTATTTTCATTACTGGGAAAGAATGAAGGGGGACACATTTGCTCTGCAATCAATACATTTATCTGTGCAGTCAAAATTTTGGATAGGCACACAATGAATTGCCCAAAGTGCTTGAAAATTGGCATTAAATTCATTTATATATATTCCATTAGCCAGTTTTCTGCAGTTTATCCATTTATGTATTAATTGTTATGTGTACCTGCAAAATGCTTTATTCTCTATAAATCAGAAACTGCATCGTGACACTTGTGCCCTTCGGTTTCTTTTCTGCTTTTCAACTCTGCTTGCCAAACGCTGTGGTTTTGTTTGCAGAAGCTTCATGATAGATGCAGACTGGTAGTGCAATGAAAATGCATTTGACCATTTCTGTGGACTCTCAAAGAGCTCAGACCAGAAGGGCATGGGGGAAGGAGAGCAGGGAGAACCAGCATTTCTCTCATGTCACTCAGCTGGGCGCTGTAAAGCACCGAACGTTCTGTGACCAGCAAATAACACTCCCTGGTTTGTGTCTCAGTTTCAGCTCCAGCAGCTCCTGCCCCCCTCCTTTCACCAAACAGACATGCTGTCTAAAAGCTGTTACATGAATGCTTTCTTCCATGTATAACAGTTCTGGAAATTTTCCTATCTGGGTTGCTCAGGGGTCACAAATGAGATACTAACCTCTTTCTACAAGGTTTTATACAAATTTACTGATCAGAAGCTAGAGTCTGAAATCAAAGAAACTGTCAAGGAAAGAAAAGTGGTGTTATTCTTCACCCAAGTGAGACAGAGAATGACACTTCTTTGGGGTGAGTCTCCTTAGCCTAGATGGCCCATGAAGAAAACATACTCCAGAAGATATAGACAACCTGGGGCAAAGTTTCTGAATTTGAGGTAGATTTATTCCAGTTCAAGGTTATTATTACTGTAATATTTTTTCCTTTCCTTTCAGCTCAGAGATTTTCACAGAATACCTAGTATCAAACCAAGCCAACTTGCCTAGGATAATAAAAGGCACCATTTCCCAGAAATGGGAGACAATTTTCTGAATCCTCACCTAGTACTTTATCATACCTTCCTTCCTTATTTCTGCATCTTTCAACACCACTTGCAGTATACTGAATGCAACCTTGGCTCTGGGAAAAAAAATAATCTGTTGTTTAGAGACAGAAAAGCTCTATACAGGAGTCTGTAAGTGCCTACCCTACCTTTTTCTAGTCAAGATACACATCAAGGGCTCTGAAAAGGATGGAAAAAAGTACCTGATATAACTTTCAAAGCTATGTGACTGACAGAAAACTGCCCCATAATAGAAATATGATAAATATGTACAGCTACAAGCGAGCATCTCTTTGGAAGCACACACCTGACAAATCCCTTGCAATCTTCATTTAAACCATTGCAGCTTCAGATGCACATATTCATCCAAGACTCAGCATATTCACTGACTCTCAGTTAAAACAGAAAAGCAGCTACCATGCCAAAGGGAGATGATGTGAACTGATCTCAGCTGGGAGTCTCATTTGTGCAGCTACAGAAAGGCTCTGAAAAGCTGCACATGAACGTGAAACACAAATGCTAACAGGGTACAATGAGGCTGTTCTCACAAATGTCTCATCAATAAACATCATAAAGGACTTGCATAAAGAAATAGTACTCCATCTACACTATAAGCAAACCATAACAAATAATGAAAAGATAAATAGGAGAGCAATAAGGAAGGCAGGCAGAGAGTACAAATGTGACTACTGAAACACAAATAGAGCAGCAAGGTTAATGGTGAAAACAGGATATTTTCTATACAGGAAATTGTGCATATCTTTCTGCTACAATAGACATCAGTACTGGGGTGAGGATTAAAACACATAAATTTATTCTTTTATCAAGATGTTGGAGTACAGGGAACCAAGTCCTTTGTGTTTGCAAAGAGTCACTTGGGAAAAAGTAATTTGAATTTATTTGTAAGCGAAGCACTTGCACATCTCACATTGCAATGTGAATCAAAATTCAAAGAGCTTTTATTTCTGCAGTGTAACTTACTTCAAAAAGCCTCTGTTCTTGAATGAGTATATCCACACAGTCCATTTTGGTTTGTGCAATCAATGTTGAATTCACCTGACTAGATTAACTGTCTGAAGCACCTCCACACAGACAGACAGTAAATAAGGAAGAGAGATGCACCATAGACGAAGAAAAGAATAAGACAGGGCTACAAATCTCATTTTATCTCATGCTGCAGGCAAAGCTTGTCTCTAAAGGTATCAGGTAAGCGCAAATGGAGTCCTTAATTCATCCAACAAATTCACAAACCACATTAGCACAGAAAATGAATAATCTAGCATTCATATGAAAAGGCTATTGAAAAACTAAGTTGAAGATAAAAATTGGAACCTATTTATTCTTGAGCTCTTAAGGGATAGGCATTTTCTTTACTTAGAAGCAAGCATCCACATAACAAATACAACCTTGTAACTTTTAATAGCTGGAGCATAATCATAATCAGTTGTGATGCAAATTCCAGATTGCATGCTCTCATCTCTTGACCTTGGAGTCACCATGTTTCTCCCTATCTGTAATTAATACCTTTGTATTAGGGGGAAATGACTTTGTTGGGAAGGTCAATAAATACAGGCAGTCTAACGCCCTTCACATTGTCACAAGAGCCACAGGTTGAGTCTGTGTTTGAAGCTGCTGCAGCCCAGCAGCTGCACAGGCAGGGCTTGTCGTTCTGGGCAGAAAGGACAGACCACAGAAGGCCAGGCAGGTGCACACCCCATTTGCAAGCACAGTGAGGAGGGCACTGGAGAGGTGCCCTGCACAGCTCCATGCAGCTCCTGGTCATGGACTCCCTCCTGTCAGCAAAGAAAGGGATGGGATGCTGGCACACAGAGCCCGCTGGACATCAAGGCTGTGATTCAACTGCCTTTCAGATGTCCTGTATGTAAAACTGGAGCTACACAGCAGCTGCATAACAAATACTGACCTTCTAGCTCCAAGTGGTGGTAGAGCAGAACAAACTGCATTAACAAGCTAAGAACTAACATGGTCCAGACCTTTCTCCTTCAAATTGCTCCCTTTGTTCTACACGTTTCACAAAAAGGAAAAGCCAAATATTTACATCTTGTTGGAGAGAGGGAGTTGTGTCCCTCTCTGCTCTTCTCCAGGCTAGAACTAACTGATGACTCCTCCAGCTCTGGCTGGAGGCCATGGCAACATCAATTATGTGGGACTGCTCAGGGTTATACTTGAAGAGAAACTCAATTTTACTTTAAAAAAAAAAGTCCCACGAACTCTAAACACCCCCACAGACACAAAAAGAGAAGGAAAAAGGTTAGAAACCAAACCCCCGCAAACAACAGAGCAGTCTCTCTGCATTAAGAAAAAAACAAAAAAACAAACCAAAAAGTTTGCATCCCCTACCCCCGCATTCCTCACAGGTCAGAATTGTTGGGCCGCTGAAAAGCAACAAAAGGAAGCAACAAGTTTTGCCTTTGAGCTGCAAAAGAAATGCTCTTGGCCTTCAGCAGCACTTGGGCAAGAGCTCAAACACTGTTCTGAAAGACCAGAAGAAAGAGGAGCAGGATGATGTGAGGAGTAAACTCAGAGAAATGCTGATTGCGAGATACTGAAATGTTATTTCCTGGAGTAATTATTTGCCTCAGTGAGTACCCAGAAATCAGCTACACTTAAGGTAGTTTGACACTTCACACAGCTTTGTGTAGCACAGCTCTCTGGAGAAGCTACATACTTAGAGCTCTAACATGCCTCTGCTCTTTATGGCATCATTTAGAACCTTTTATTAGCCATATTTTAAAAATCCCACATGATTTCTACAAACCTGGTCTTTATTTGCCTCGCAACTTTCTGTCTGTAAAATAGGATGCAACTTCCTATCTGTATCATATCTGTAAGAAAACATTAGGCTGCATAAAAAGGATTCTATAATCTTCTGGGATAAAATACAAGCTCTTTCAAGAACCAGAGGCACTCAAACAAACCTCCCACCCCTGCCCCTGCAATCACATCTGGGAACATGGTGCTCTGCCTTTCACAGAGAATTTCACTGTTAAAGAGCTTGTTTTAATTATTTTCCTGTTTGAAGGAACAGTTAAGCACTCTTTTACCCCCCTGCCTCATCCCTTCTCTCTAATGTGAGATTTTGTACTAATGCAGACAGGTAAGACACCTGTAAAACACAGGTAATTTTACAGCACATCCATTGGGTCAAAGCAAATGAAAAAGTAAAGTATAGCAAACAGGGGCTCTGGGGCCTCTAGCAGGGTGATGAGAGAAGCAAGAAACACAGCCAGTGTCTCAGTCCCTTCAAAAGCAGCAGCCCAAAGTGTACAGCAGGCAGAGCTGGAGCACAGCCACGCTCCCCCTCGTGCAGAGCGAGCCTGCTCCTTGTGCCCTTTGATGGCAGAGGTTAGCACTGCAACAGGCACACACAGCTTCAGAACCTGCACACAGAGGTGTCATCTGTAACCTGAATAAAGAAACTCCAAAGTGAAAGGTCACGGCCCAGCACAGCTCACAGAAGGAAAGACACGTAGAGACTTCTCGGGAGGCACTGGGACGATTTGCATATGCTCGGTACAAGACAGCAACACATGGCAGAGGAGCTTGTTGACAACTTAATGACTGCATTGCTTACTCTGGTGGCTAAACAAAAGAAGATGCAACTCTGTAGTTTTATCAAGTACAAGGAAATTCTGTAAGTCTAACTTTGGAAGCTGGTACCTGAAAGTGTACGTCTTGTCAGTGGGAAATATGCTGTTATCACTGAATTCTGGACCTTGGAAATTAAAAGCTCAAGGTCCAAGTAACTAGAAACTGGTATGTCAAACTTGTGCCTTAGAGGGCTTCCTCTGTAAATTTGTATGAATACACTGTAAAGGACTGCAGAGAGCTCTGAATATGTCATAAAAGGAAAATGCTACTCAAGCTGTACATGTTTCCACAATGAGAAAAGCACTGTATCTGTGAAGGCTTATACAACAGTGACTTCTGCTGTGAAAGCCTTGTCAAACCAGCATATCAGTTATGAAGGTTAAAATTGCCTGCTATTGCTTCCATTACTCAAAATACTGAATATACTTTAGATAGAACTTCACAATATGCTTCTGACAGGGGCATTTGAAGTGTGATGGGCTTCAGCTCCTGTTCTTGCTCCTATAGCAGGGAGCAAGGTGTCTGTTTTAGTGGGACAAGGATGCAGACATAACAATCCAACCATTCACTAGTCCCAAAACAGAACCAAAATCTTTTCATTTTCAGGAAATTGTGAACACTTAATTTTAGTCACAGGTGGATTCAAAAGTTTTCAGGACTTGCATCTGAAATCCTCATCGATGCCATTGCATCTTACCTGAGTTAAAAGCAGAGGCAGTTTTAGTGAGCTTCTGTTTTGCCTGCATCCTAGGAGCACCTACAGGCTTTTCTTCCAAGGAAGAGTGCAACAATATGTTTGAAAGTCTCTGCCTCTAAGAAAAAAACAGAATATAAGAAACTAACAGGATTTGGAAGCTTGAAAAAAATCTCCTGGTTCTTCTATTTTTTAAAAAGTTTAGTGGTTTCAACAAAGAGCTTAACTTAAAGAGCTCATGAATCCTCACAAATTTTAATACAAGCTTATCTTCTGGAAAAACAATGACTAATGAAGAAAAACCATCTGTTCCCCATAAATTAAAACTGGTTAAATATTGGAAAGTATTTATTTGACTAAACAAAAGAACTCTCTGCACCCCTCTATGTTTAAAGCCAAATATTCTAGTTCGTGTATTCACGAATAGGTGGAAAATAACTGTCTGCACAGGCTATACACATTAAGTTAGTCTGCATAAACTGTCACAAAGGCTTTCCATTTTAAGTCATACCTTTTATAAGAAGGACTTGACACTAAGCCAATGAGCCTGATGCTCTCTCATGCTTTTTGCATACTTGAGAGACTAGATTATTATTGTCTGGTCTCAACTAAAGGTCCGTGGCCATACAAGGCTTAGTATGCCTTCATCAATTTAGAGTGATTGTTATAAAATAGCCCATAATAGGTGTCTGAATTTAACACACTAGAAATCTTGGATCTACAGATAAGCAATATGCAATACTTTTCAATCCCCTCAGAACCACCAATATTTGAAATCCCACTGATTTTGCATTATAGACTGCCACATACATTATTTTAAGATTCAGTTACTTTGTTTTTCCATGCCTTGTCTGGCAGCTGCTGATTTAGAGTCTTCACTTAGGGCAGCAAGTTCTCACCATCGATTTTGCTGATACTTTTTGTCTTATGGAAGAAATTGTCTTAGAATGCATACAATTAGATTTTCATAAACCTAAGCATGTTTGTGTGCTACTTTTTTTTTGTTTGAAGGTTTTTTGTTTGTTATTGAAGGACTTCATGATTTACAAAAAAGAAAAAATAGAAAAGAATTTACTGCCAGGCTTGTGACCTTGAGGAAGACAGTTGAAAACTCTGCTCTTAATCTTGCAAGAAAAACAATCAGTGCTATATACAGCATGAATTGACTATAAATGAGATGTTGTAACTCTAAAAACAAAGAGTGTGTCAGAGGTGTTCGATGTGTAAGTTTGCATCAAGGGACAGGTTCTCAGATTTTAAAAGAATAATTTGATAAATGCAAGTCATACTCCACGTGTTGCTGAAGAAATAGTTTTTAGTGCTTTTTCTTCTGTTGTAGTTTCTGCACTGCTGTATTAGCACACTGTGAAAATAAACATTTATTCTCTCTCACATACCAGAAATAATTTTTTTCTCTAATCACTTTACATTCTGTACTACACAAAGAAAAAATCCACAAGCGCAACTTTGAACAATGAGTAATTATGTAGTATAACTCCTGTTTTCATTAGCCTGCTTGAGGCATCTTTTAAAGGGTACTTTCTTTTTCAGAAATGACTGATCTTTTCTCAGGAAAATAGTAAATACCTAGATGGAACAGAACAGCTTTCCTTTTCAGGAATGTCTCGTTTCAATGCTTATTAAATGAAGTATCCCATTCCAAAGCTTTTATTTTCCAAATGTAACTTTCAGGCTAATAACACCCTTTTAAGGCAGGTATATTACAATTAAACACATGGCTAAATAATAGAAAACAGCATGAGGGATTTGTGGATTTTATATGACTCATCAGCTTCACTCTAAACTATTTTGCCATGTTTCCTTTCACAATGACTAAAAATCCATATATTGGTCAATTACTTATCCATAGCGCCGCTGATTTTCAAGACACATTCTTGGGGCGTGTGGTATCTGCAGAATTAGATTTTTAAAACTTATCCCCAAAAAAAAAAAAAAAAAAAAAAGAGAGAGAAAAACGCTCCACTCACAAAACACAGGGACATAAATACATTAAATGGGCAGTCCCACATTGGCTGACTTAGCTGGCCTAACTTTTTTCCCCACTAAGATGCTTCAGCTTAGAGTTACTGTAGAACCATGGATTCACACCATCAATCTGGATGATGGGTAATGATGGAAAAAACCCTTTATTTAAACAAAAAACCAGATCCCATAAATAGCAGGGGGTAACAAAAAGTCGTAAATCCAAAATCATTGAAATACATCTGATAAAACAGAAGTTGAAAGTAGTCTACATAATGAAGTACATACCCTGAGGCAGAGAAGCTAAAATAGTATTTTCACAGGAACAAGTATTAAGGTGCCACAGATGCTTTTGGTTTGGACATCAGATTTTTAAAAATAAGGGAGCCAGATATTGGAAGTCTCATTATAAGAGCACTGAGAACAAGAAAGAAAATAACTTTGAAAACTCTGTCTTAATTGTTTCAAGAAAGGATTTATCTTTCTGAGTGGCTCCTTTCACAACTAAGAGAACTGAAAAACAATTTTAAGGGCCCATAACTTGAAACATTAAATAGTGGTTTTTTGCAGCTCTTGTTCTTTCCACTAGATTGTGTATTACAGACTACCTGCATCTTGAAATAGCTGACATTACAGAGAGTGTAAACTAAAAGCTGGGCTTTAGGGCAAGAGTAGGATGGAAAAGAAACAAGATAAAAATGGCTACTTCTGGCAAATTTCAGTGTTTCAGAACTCTTTTATAAACTGTCCTCTTTTAACTCCAGTAATATTCTATGTGATAGCAAAGCAGGTTAGAATTAGACTAATATTAGTTCATTTCTAGTGAAGGTCAGGCACCATTTGTGGATCTCAGTAATTTGCAGCAAATCAATTCAGCTGTATCTCCGCATGCCTTAACAGTCAGTGCTGGCTAATCACACAATCTGAATAGTGAATGGAGAAATCCAAATCAATCCAAACACTGAAGCCTCTGTAAGCCAGCAGAGGTGACACAGTCTTAAGGCAGGTTTGTGGACTTTATGAAGCTGTCTTCTGTGGCTTACCAAGTATGTCCTGCTACAAATGTACTGCTGACACTGCTGGAAACATAGCAAGGCATCACTTTCAGAAAGTGCAGACATGCAGACCTTGCTAAAACATTACCTGAAACTGCTGCCTGCTGAATGCTGGAGTGGATCAGCCACTGCTGCTCACGAGATCATCAACAGCGAGGACAAGAAGTGTTTAAAATCAAACCAGTGATTAATACACAACCACATAGTATGCTTTGTGAAACAAACAGACTTTACATAATGTCCCAAAATACTTCAGCATTAGATAACAGGGTGAGGAAGGGAGGGATTAGGTTGCATCAGCAATGGAAAAAATCTTTGAGAGTTTAGATGTGCAAGTGAAGCATAAAGCAAGGAATGGGGCAAACAGAAAAAGCTGCACTGGATAAGAGACACACCTTGAAAGAAGATTTATCTAGAGATAGAAAGACTAGAAAGCAAAGGGAAACTAAAGCCACGTGTAACAGTAAAAGGAGAAAGTTTGTGATGTATCCTTAACACAGCTCTCACAAACTACAACCTCACTCCTAATCTGAGAACAATTTCATGGAACACTTGATAAAACTCAATGTCTGTGTATGGTTACATAGCAGAAAAGGGACTGCTGAAAGGAAAACACAGCAATTGCCCATCAGAAATCCCATTTTGGCTCTGGAAGGCACAGAACTGCCCTATGGAGTCAGAACTGGAAACATTTTGCTAGATTTAACCCAGGCAAAGACTCAATGCTTCCTCATCCCACACTGTCAGGGAACAGCTCTGATCACTGTGCAGGACAGTAGAGTAGTGTCAACATCAGACGAACTCAAGTGAACTCATGGCAGTTCAAGACTTGCAGCTCTGAGGGAAATTGCCATGTAAAGACCAGGAGGAGGGGAGGATGTCCAATTGATTTTTACAACTTCACTTGAATTATTTTGCAGCTGTAAAACAGTCACTCTAGCAAGAAATATGTGGTGCCACCCTGACAAATGAGTTCTAAATAATTGAACTGAAAATCAGTCAGAGCAGGTTTCAACAGATCACACTATAATTGCAGCTATTAACAACACATTTTTTAATATAGCACAAGTTAGGGTATAAGTATGAGAATTCATCTGAATGCTAGAAATATATTCTCAGCCAGAAGCTCTTCCAAGGCCATACAGTTCAGCCAACCCCAGATAAAAGTGATACACATTTGCCACCACGGGACCAACCCTGGCAGTTGCTGAGGACATGCAGTTTTCATCACCTTTCTAGAATTCAGCTCCATGTGTTTGGTTTCTTCAGCAATTGCACTTACTCATCTTTGCATCACAAACCTACTTGTTACTATAATGATACGAGCAATTGCTGACACTCTTAAATCCTATTTTCACGGCAGAGGACAATTTTCTCTCTCTTACCTTAGGTTCTTTTGGCTGACTTTGCTGGAATTATCCTCTTAAAATGTTATAACTAACAGTTATTTTCATCACAAAACTATGAAACTTACAATCACATTTAAACTCTTTGCACGTATTTAGATAAAAAAAACAAAGCAGCATTTTCAGCCTTTTATTTCTTATACCAGCCAAAAAGACAAGCTTGAAACCTAATGCCTTAAGTTTATCCCAGTGGGCTACAAATACCATCTCAACCTGGTTAAAAAAATCTGATGATTGAGCTAACTACTGAACTCAAATGTAAGCATTTGTGGACCAAACAGATTTGTCAAATGAAGGAATAAAGATAATTTTAATTGATTGCTGTTATTGCTAACAAGATAAGATTAATATGCAGCAAAATGAGGTACAAAAGTTGAAAAAAAAAAAGGGTCACTT
The DNA here is from genome assembly GCF_028018845.1 of Melospiza georgiana. Lineage (NCBI taxonomy): Eukaryota > Metazoa > Chordata > Aves > Passeriformes > Passerellidae > Melospiza > Melospiza georgiana. The sequence goes on along the minus strand of NC_080437.1, from coordinate 14,586,602 downwards.
ACTCTGAAGATCAAAGTCATCATCTTCAGAAAGCTGAGCATTCCCTGCCTTCAGAGGAAGGGCATAGGGAATATTACATAAGGAATGTCATGAACATTTGCACTGAAAAAAACTTTAAAAAAGCTATTGCAAATATAAGTGTCATTTTATCAAGAAATAGATTTTTTTCAAGCTGTTGAAAGAATTTAACATTTTTACGGACCTGTTTCTAATTCTGGAGAAATACAAAGTATGTTTGTGAATTAAGAGTAAACTGCTGTCTTTCATTTTATATTAAATTTTCACAGGTCTTCAGGAAGACAGGAAGGACATGAAGTCATAAAAAAGCCAAATTGGACACTTTGGACATGGGGTTTGGTGGGAAAGAAGTTGTTTTGTTTTGTACATTGGGTTTGGCCGGGCTGGGGGGGCATTGCTGTTTCAGGCTCGGGTAGCTTCTTTTTCTTAACTAACAGCAGCAGCGCTGTTGGACACTTTAAAGTGTGAGCCAGTGAAGGAAAAGGGTCATAAATGAAGATACTGAATCTTTGAAAGCTTCCTCAGCCCTAGGTGCTATTTTCTTCAATATGGTAGACACAGAAAATATGTCAGTGAACACACACATTCAGTATATGATGTACTGTTAATAAAACATACCAATGACAGATAATTCACCATAATATGAAGTAACTAGGCTATATAGTACTAAGATTTTATTATTTGATTCTTGAAACAGTTATTATATCTCTTCCTCTTTCCCTCCTACATTTTTAGAACAAAGACTCTTATTTTAAAAACCTGTGTGTACATCTGTTAAAAAAATCACCTAAAAATTCACACTTCACACAGGAGGATAAAACCTCTTCATCTTTAACAGGTGCATTTTGTAGAGGAAAATTAATTAAAATTGCTTAATTAAATGAGATCTAAGGAAATCTGAAAAAACTTTAATATACCTCTTCTCACTGTTTTTCAAGTGAGTTAAATAAGATTAAATAAATATTAAAAAAAAATTAAATCATCCAAAACATCTTCCACACTGGAAGTCTACAAGATAATGGCAGAACTGAAAATGTTTTCAATTTCTTTAGTCACAGTCTGCTTCCACAGTTAACCACAGTTAACCACAGTTTGCTCAAGAAAAGGATCCATGTAGACAGACAACTGATGAAGTTGTCTAAATATAAAGTTCCAGTCCTCACCTAAAATTATAGACACTGTAAAAAACAACTACTTTTACAAAAACTTGTAATGAATTGTTTGTGAAAACAGAGCTGACCAATCCCAGATTAAGCTGGTACTTTCACACTTATGTAATAGGATCCCCTGTTCACCTGGTTATGGATTCATGCTCACATCATCTGTGTTGCGCTAGCAAAAGCGTATCTTTGTAATCAAAGAGAAATGATAAACTGAACAGCTAAAAAGTTTACTACCAGAGGTTATAAAAAATGTACTTAAAAATGTACTTTTTCAGCCATTTTCTAAGCAAAACGACACACAAGTTTACATTGGAAAAAAACCCAATCGAATGAGTAAGAAACTCTCACACTCACGGGCAGAGCAGCCTAAGAAAATTTACAAGAGGCCAAGCACCCTTTTTCTGCTGTTCAGCTTCTGCTGCAGTTCTGGAGCCTTCAGTAGCTGTTGCACAAGACCAAAGTCTGCTCTATTGGGTATCTGTACTTCTCATAGTATTCTCTTTAGTTTCCAAGCCAGTGCATATTTCTCTAGTGTCAGTCTACTTTAACAGAAGCTGTCCATGTGAAGTGCAGGCACAGAATTGTAGAAATTACATGGAGCCTTGAACCTAAGTCTAGAAAAGATTACAAGATGGTATTTTAACTACGAATACATCCACCAGAGACAGACCTAGGAGAGCTGTTCAAGACTGCTTAAGGCAATGTTTGCATTCACAACAAAGGATTAGGATATGGCCTCCAACTTCATCAGGCACTGAAAAAGAACCCTTGTCTGAGGCAGAGAGGTTGGCAGCTGTCACAGGGTAATTTTGGATCAGGCAAACACTTGCCCTGCAGTTCAGGTCAATGTGAACAGAATGTAGAGATTTGAAAGGAAGTAGATGTTTGTCAACAACAAATCATATATATGGGCTGCAGTATCTTCAGCCATTTTATGTCAGTTTAGCTGTGGAAAAATAAAGTTCAAAGATTTTTATTTCTAGTTAATTCTACCTGCAGCCACAAATGCCCAACTGTGGCTTGTAAGAATAAGGGTGAAATTTTCAGACTTTTTGTTTCTAATGTTATTATTTAGCAACTCCTTTAAAAATATCCACATAACTACATTCTTTATTTAAACACTCTTTCCAGAACAAGGGCTAAATCTATGTCTGGCATGTTATAAAAGAAAACGGTATATCAGGAAGCTCCTGACCTGAGCTAAAGGCATCTCCTCCTAGTGTTCACTCATGACTTCACTTCTACTTGGTTGTGATCAGAAGATATGCAATGTATGGCTGTCACCTACCTGCCAGAACCTGCCTGTTCTCATTTTCTTCATCCCCTATTAGATGCTGTTACCGTGGTGTGGCTTTTTCAAGAGCAGGTAAGGTGCAAGTCCTTATGACTAAAGGCTATTACTAGTTATGCAGATTACAAGACTTGTCCATCCACAAACTGGGTTCATGCTGAAGCTGACTATCTGGCATCTGAGAATAAAGAAACTGATAAAGCAGAAAAGTTAGTACATAATTATCTTCCCTAGGCTTTTGGATAACTCAGTGAACAAAAGAGACTGGACTGTCACAAGTGTAAAAACTGAGAGCATTCTACGATGTGCCTTTGAGCAAATATTCTCACTTTTCCCCAGTGACACTCCCCTGAAAATATCAGTGATAGACTCATTCTTCAGTTAAAGCCTCCATCCAAATCAGCTGCATTTCCATTTGAAATCCTTAACACCAATGGGCCAGAACATAAATGTTGGTTTGTGTTAACATTTTTTAACTTCTCGTGTCCTACAGTCTGTGAACATCTCTGGTATTTATACATCCCAGGATAGGCAACAGCAGAAAACAAACTTGTTCTTCTCAAGGTGGGTATTTGAAACTATCAGGTGGGTATACCAATTTTAGTCAGAAATTCAAACCTCATATGAGGACTCAAGTAAACAGAGTTAAGAAGAGCATGAGCTCTATGCACCCGTTATACACAAGTGAAGTTACAGAAATTGACCTTTATTTAGCAATCAGTTTCTTTAACTTTTTTTTGATACAAAGTGACATTTTCATTTAGTACAGAAAAATCCATGTCAGAACAGTACCTGTCTGTTTCAGTTGTACCACTGGAGTCTACTATGATCTCGAACTTTAAAAAACAAACAAAACAAACAAAAAATTGAGATAAACAAAAAACAACTTCTGTCCCTCACCATGAGAAGTACTTCAACTACTAATTAGCCCATTCAATTTAATATTTTTTAATTTATATATACAGTATTATAATAGTATGGTATAATACTATATATATTTTAGATGTTTTTATAGTTCAGAATACTGTATATAGCATATAACCACATAAATACTATAAAAAGTATTTTGAACTATAAAATACCAACTGTAAAACAGAATTTAAATTTAGGACCAGATCTTTCTTGATGAACTGTGCAAGAAGAATCCCTTTTTTTAATTATAAAAGCTGCAAACAGAAGCAAAATTACAGCCTGTAGTGTAAAATTAGAAACCCTACATAATGAAATGTTAGAAACAGTGACTGAGAAGCGAGTCTACTCAAATAATATTTTAAAAACAATTAAAATACAGTACCCAGGAAACATGGCACAAGAGACAGAAGAAACAGGTACAAAACCTGTGTTAGGAACACAGAGTCAGAAGTGCAAAAAACCAAAAAGGGAACCGATATAATAGAGTTTGGTACAACAGGTAAATAAGTATTGCAACCAAAACTAAACCATCACTTATTTTTTGACAGTGAAAACACTAACAATTTAGTACCTTTCTAAAGGCTTTTAACCAAAGCCCTAAAACTGGGTCTGCTCTTAAATAAAAACAGTCTATGTGAATGCTACACACTGAAGTACAAAGCTTAAGAATTACCCTGCAAAATTGCACCAACATAAGCTTTCCATATTTACAATATCTAAAAGTGACAGAACACAGCATGCTAGGCCTAGTTTATAACTCTACCCCACCTGTACTTAATCCAGGCCCAACAACCAAAAATTATTACTTGTCAACACATGTTAAACTTGGATTGCTTAGATACATTATGATGTTTAAATATTAGCTTCATGCATAAAACAAGAAACGATATCTTTGACAGACAAGCATTGACAGGATACAAACAGTGGTCTGCCCTGTGCAGGGGTCTACTTCCTTTTGAGCTTACTCCCAAGACGTACCGATTCAATCCCACATTATTACCTGGTTGTCAAGTCAACAATGTGCTTAGAAATGGTCAAAATTGTAACTAAGAGTCACATTGCGCATAAACCATCCGCTCATTCTAAGAAATTTCACTCCATTTTGGAGAGTTACCTCATTAAGTGAAAGGACACAGAGTTAAAAAAAGAACAAAACAAAACAAAAAGACATTCAAGTAAACAGCAAGAACCAAATACTTTGAAAAGGTTTTTGTAAACGTGTCATTCTACAGGGTTTTGCAGCATTGTTAAATTCATTACTCATGGACAAGTACATACAGGTCACCACCCTCATGACGACCTGTCAAGTGTACACGTACGATGTGAGAGACAAGCTTGGTGAAGTGATGATCTACCCTTCCCACATGCCTCGTCAGGTCCTCGTGTGTTCAGTGTTATCATTCCCCTTCACAAAACAGAAATCACTTATGGATATCTTTATAAAGACAGAAATGAACTGAGTCCGTTGGGTAGAAAGTTAGTTGGTTATTTACATCTGGAAAGTAGTTTCACAGCAAAAGAAATCTACAGTGGGCCAGCTGGGATCCACAGGACCTTGTTTTGTTCTTGGTCGACAGTTGTCATAATCTGAGTGCAAATGCTTGAAAGGGCTCCTCCCTGGACAATGCCTGCAGAAGAGGAAACCCCACATACAAATGAGATGAGAGCAAACAGTTATGAGTAATTACCAAGAACAGTCTTCTGCATTTATATCCGAAGTGTTTATCAACAGATCAGAATTAAGCAAGTCAACTCAGTATCTGACAGATGCATGTCTCTATTTAAAAACGAATAAACAGAGCAAAGAGGTCAAGCATTCATTGCACAGTTTCTTCTGCTAGCTCCTAAAACAATCCAGGGAAGTCAAGGAACTGATGGCTATAATCAGCTAAGACAACTGTTTTGTAAGTAGCCTCCATGTACTATTTTCAGAGGCATCAGGTGGCAAAGTTTAAGTCTAAAGATGGTCAGAACCTGCTATAATAAACCTCTGTTCAACATGTGGTGCTAAGAGTTTTATATTTACGGGGTAATATACATAGAGACTATAGCTGTAGCAACTAGACACTATTTACAAATATTAGAAGTAAATTATGAGCAGCTCACAGATTGCTGAGCTAAATAAAACAGCAGTGGTTGCTACTCCAATTCTTATCATCAACCAGATTCAAGGAACAAAACGCCAACAGCAAGCAACTCCCTGAAAATCAATTCACAAGATAAATGAAAACCTTTTATTCTATCCTTGCTAAACAAAAAGTAAAATGCCACCACTGACATATGAGAGGACAACATACTGTCCTCAATACTTAAAAACAGAGGAACTTTTTGACTTAAGAAATATGTCAGCCAGCAAAGCCTCTAGCTACAGCTAACACTAATGCTGAAAAATTATGGAAAGTCTTACACAGCTTAAGGCATAATTTTTCTTTTTGAGAAGAGAAAATAGGATGTCACACAAATATATAATGTCTGGCTCTGCAATATATACTACAGTTAATCATGTCAGGTGACTTCGGATACAGAACACAGTAACTGAAAAGGTCTATGAAAAATGACAAATGGCAAAACAAGTGATTCAGATTACACACTGTATTCACAACTTGGTAGAGGAAACAAAGCCAACTTGAAAGTCATTAGTCAAAAACTGAACTCCATGAAGCAGTTAAAGAGTATGACCTATAGCCCCATGAGTAACCTAATAGATAAACCATGCCTATATCTATCTAGATACTATCTACAGGCTTACTTCATGTACAGTATTATAACTTCAACAAACTTCAGTGTCAGTGCAATTTGAACACCAACTCTCTCTGACTACCAGCATCTGGAAGTGTTGATGACAGCTGGAGGCCACAGCACAGAGGTACCAACAGAAGACACACATAAGACTCTCTCAGACTAAAATGCCACAAATGCCTAAACAAGAAGCAGAAGATAACATGTGGTGATGTAATTTGGCCATGTTCATGTCACGTTCTCTGTAGGTTTAGTATGCACCATGTAAAAAACATTTGTATGGCTATTATATAACATTTGTTGAGAACATGGCTTCTCTCAGGATCCACTGAGAGAGCTCTAAACTAAACACACCCTTTTGTCTCTCCGCATTGGCAGTTACGCCTCAAAATATTTTTGTAAGAATCCCATTGTTCAGGAGATGAAAAGTTAGGTTTTGGCTAATAGAATGTTTGTTCTTCTTTTTAAATTTTGTTGCCACGAACATCAAGATACATTCAAAAGAGTGGGGATAAAATTCTAGGTATGTGGAACCACAGGGAAATATACTCTGAAATGAACAGAGAATCTCCAAACACGGTTTGTTTTTTTTTTTTTCTCCAGTAAAAATACTACAATCCAAGACTGATTTCATAATTTTATGAAGTTAAAAAGGCTTCTAAAGTTGAATTTAATTATTCCAAATTCCAATGCATGCTCAAGAAGCCTTGGACAATTTTTTTTCCATTGTTGAAACATTTAAAGTATGTCTCACAAATCAAAATCACACAATTACAGAAGGGAGGTTGAGTTTGGAAAGGACCTTTAGAAATCATAATTTGTTAGTTTAAACTACCAGGAGTTTCTGTTGTTTTGATTGATTTTTACAATTTAGAAAACTCTTCTACTCCTGACATGGTATAACACTGACAACACTATGTGAAATCATCAAATCCTGACCATACTTTCTATACTACTGGCTAGTAATGAAACCTTTTCAGAATCTCTTTAGATCATAAGATTCTAATATTCAGAACAAAGGAGATTTCTATCTTGACATTTCCTCTTCTGGTAAAATAAAATAAGAGAACAAGAGTTAGTCAAAAGGGAAGGCAGAATGAAAAAACCAAGCTGCTCACTGAAAGGACATTGATCTCTTGAATTAAAATGCAAATGGATTAAATTACCACTGTGTTCCTACTGAAACTTTTATTAAATACTAACCTGTAAAGTACTTGCTATACTCCTGTTCTATTTTTTGAGCTGTCTCAAATTGTTCTTTGGAATGCTTTTGTGTAACTTTGTCCCTCAGGAAGATTGGGTCTTTTTGCTCTCTGAAAAAATAAACAAACAAAAGAGAAAAAAAAAAAAAAAAAAAGAAACACCTTGTATGAGAGTAATTTTTTTTATGGACTTGAAAAGAGTGCCTCTAGTTGGGCAAACAGGAAAGGCTAATTCACATGCAAGCAGACTCCTTGGCCCAGAGTGCCATCTACTGTGTCTCAGCAGCATCAACAGTCATCAGGATCATTTCAGTGCTAACAAATTTACTTGCTCTCAGACCAAGATGGTATTTCTTTAAAGTTTGAGAGACTGGGAGGCAGTGGATGAAGAAAGAATATAAGTTTTCCCATTTCATATGAATTGGATCATCATCTCATACACATGCCAGTACTCCTTACACAAAGCTGGGCATAAGCATCACTCTAAGGGCTTGTGAAGTATCAAGCACCAAGTAAACTTAGTATTTTCATGTTATCATATCTATGACACATTTTTGAGATGCCTCTTTTCTATTATACAAGCTCTTGAAAATAAAAGATGAAAAAACAGAGAAATACAAATGCCAAAATAATTATTTAAAAACATAATGACTAAACTAACCTATCATTGCTGTGGTGCATTTCAGAGAATGCCAACTTTTGCTATATCAAAAAGGGTGTTTGAACAAACTTTTGGTGCACACAACAGGCAGACAAAATGTGCAACTTATACTGATGATGGCCAGAAATCCTTGCTTGACTAGTTTGACCATTGTCCCTTTCCAAAAAGAGGAAACAGCAGTAACGGTCACAATTTCATTTCCAAAGGTGGTCAAGCCACGACAGTTCCATTTATCACAATCCTATAGTGGTAATGAAATACAACTCATTGCTCTATGTCCTGTTTCTACATTAAAGTAGTGATACTTATCTTCTTTATGAAATAGATAGTAGTCAAATTTACCTACAGATTAAGAATATAAGAAGTCTTCAACTTTAGATACAAAGACAGCACAAGTATAAGATTTTTTTAGCAAAATGTTCCTCAATATTCATGTTGGGAGATGATTTCCCTTCTTGCCAAATCAATCTATCAAAATGTGTGAAGGCTTTTTCAAGCATCAGGGGAGAGACTGGCATTTGCACGTCCTGTGCTTTGTTCCTGGCTATATTCAAACAGGAATTTCACAATTACTGAAAGAACACAGCCTGAGAAGACCACAGTATTTGCACTATGTGGCAAAAGGGGACTTCCCTTGCTTTGTTTACTGGAGAATGAAGGTGGGAAAGCTGAAGCTATGAATCAATTGGCACTGCACCCATACTCTTGGCCCTTCTAAGAAGATGAAGAAAAGCTCTTTCTCATGGTCAACATGTCAATGGACCTCACCCACATCAGTCTTGCAATGTACCACAAAGGTTAGCAGGAAAGATCCTCCTAGAGGAAATTCAGTTTGGTCTCTATGTATTTCTTTGATAGATTCACTAAACTGTCATGCAACCCAAATGAAGTTAAGACCCTATACCTCATAGTGGGTTTTATAAGGACTATTTTCCCATTTTACAGAATCTCAGAATGTTCTGAGTTGGGAGGGACCCAGAAGGATCACTGAGCCCAGCTCTTCAGTGAGTGGTCCATACAGGGATAGAACCCACATCCTTGGTGTTATTAGCACCAGGCTCTGACCAAGTGAGCCAATCTCCCTGGATGTCCTAAGAGATTTAAAATGGCTAGGATGAAATAAACAATAAAGGTAAACTTAGACTTATTTTAAGGTAGAATAAACATCCCTGAACTATACCCCTCACAGACTTACTTGATTTGTTTAGCATTTTTGTAGCGAATAAAAATTACAATAGGGTAGATATGAACACTGTGGAGCCGTTCGATGGCATGAGGAGCGATGTCAAGCAGACAATGACAATCCTAAGATCAAATGTAAATGCAAAACACTCATTCAGTTAAAAAGCACAAGCACACATGCAAATCCCCCATTTCTTCCCCCACTTAAATCATAACCCAACAATTTTGCCATACATATAGCATTTTGGGACTACTGAGCAAATTGTACCCGAAGGATTTATAACAAAAGATAATAGATGAAAAATTGCAAGAAATAGCATTCATAGTACCAAAAGCATGCATTGATGGAAAAAAACATACTTGAAGAACTTATAGCATGAAAACTTAGATTGAAATATATGCATTACACTTTTTCAAAGTTTAAATACTCCTATTAATTTTCTCTTTCAGAAATCATGAGCAAACACAAGTGTTAATAGGACTTTCATGTGGTTTGATTGAAAACTGTAAGCAGTGAACAGACTTCAGGTAAACATCTGTCTCCAGGATTATGATGATGTTTATATTCTATAAGACTGCATTAAATGGAATAGTTAAAAAAATTAAATCTTTTTTTTGGAGGTGATAGAGCATGGAATTTAAGAACATTATTTCTAACTTTATTTAGTAATACTGTAAAAGAATAAGAACACTTCTAGTTTCTATAAAGGTGAGCTCATTTTAAATAGTCACATGCAAAAGTAAGCTTTGTTTTATTTTATTTAGTAACCTGCAGAACAGTTCCCTGAATATCTTAAAGGATGACACTGCTAACATAATTTCCAGCCCCCAACATAAGTATGTAAATTGTACAAAGAACTACAGCATTAAAATTGACTCACCTTTTCTGTTATCTCTCTTATTGAAGCTACAGTTGTCACATCGAAATGTCCACTCCTCCGTTTGTAATCGATGAACAGACAATCCTTCACACCCCGCTCTATGGCTTGCTGGGAAGCTTTCATAACCTCTGTTGCACACAAGAGAGCCCCTTTCATTACTGTTCCTTAGGCACAGAACAAGCCTGAGACGACAATGTCTGCAAATCCAGATTCTTGGGGCGTTATCCGTCTTTGTGTTGACATTTTGTTGATTTATACAGATGTTACTACTGTGTATTCTAAGCATGGGTAAAATAGCTGCATTGGCATACTTACCAAGGGGACACCTGCAAAATTTTCCAGGGGATTCTTTGACCAGCATGTCTTTCACAGCATCAAGTAAAGGTCCTAGAATGAGGACAGGCCTAGGGGACGTACAGTCCACTTTCTGGACACGCTGATAAGCCAAACTTGCAGAATCTACACACACAGAAGATATTTATTTGTAAAAGCATACATTTCCAGGCATTCCTCAAACAAGCAGAAGCATCATTATAGGAATTATGAGAAGACTTCCTCCGCAAGGGATGGCAAAGGGATGGCAAAATACAAAATATGGTCATTATGGAAGTTTTTCCACTTGACAGCTGAAACTAGAGATTTTTCTAACTGAACCTGTTGTTGAATTAAAAAAAAAATTGAAACCCTCATCTTCCCCAATCATCCCTAAAAGTGTAAACAATACACAATATTTGATATATCTGGCTTGATTTGTTGAGCTCTTACAAGGCAGTAAGCATTATAACTAATGTGATTTTTCTAAAGGAGGGAAGAAATAAAAGAGAAGATTTTGAGTGGTGCACAGGATTTCTGTCTAGACTAAGCAACCTGGACTGAAATTCAATAGTTGAAAGGAAGATCAAAACCATGCATCAAAAAGAATCTCTATCTCCAAATGAAATAATAATGCTAATAGGTTCAGGGAGAAATTAGGAAAATATTTTGAAACACACTGGCCTGTAATTTAATACAAAAAAATTTCTTATTAGAGATAATGATCACCATTTGTATTCAGAGCAATTAGAAAGTAACAGTATTTGTTGCGCTGTGCTACACCTTCTTAAAAATGGAAGAGAAGTAAAGGCAAAACCCTCCCAAGTATAAGAAAGGTACTTGCCATCCAAGAAAGGAATCGAGTCTGTACTGATTGTATCCAGAGCCAATAAATCTTTTCCATCTTTGGAACCACTTCGCTTATGTTTATGCCTTCTTCTGAAGAATGACCTCCTTGCTGCTGCTGACAATGTCTTAGATGAACTGTTTTCATCTTTAGCCTCAGACATGCTGTGTCTCCTGTAGAATTCCTGATCCATCCTAGAATAAAACACACAAAATGGCTGGTATTTAAAGTTATATTTTTAATACTTTTGACAGTATCACAGCTGGTGATGCTGTGCCTGATGTGCCCCAGGACATTGTCATTTATAGTTTACTATTTAGCAGCATTAAAACCAACTTGATACAGCAATATATATAATTCAATGTATATTAAAGAATGCCATCCTTAAAATGGCATATCTAAGTATTACAATCTTCCAGAAAGAACAGAAGCAAGCAAGTCTTTTATGCATCTCACTAGTCAGACTTGTAAAGACAAATACTTTTTAAAGATGAATCCTGTAACTGAGGTCACTTACATATATTTACTGGGAATCTGTCCTCTTTCCAGCTTCTGAGCATTCTCATCTAGCTGCCAAGCCATCCAACAACCAAAATTTCCCTGTGGTAGAGTGTCATCCACATACAAAATGTCATCTTTCTTAAAGCTTAAATCCTGCTCCATCTCTGCCACACGGTCATAAAGTGCTCTGGAAAGGAAGACAAACAGGCTCTGCAACTGGTCTCTATCAACTCAAGGGAAGAACACCCCTTTTCTGAAAAAAGTTAACAGATTAGTGGCATTCTCTACATCTCAGGAATACATGAGTGAAAAGTGAGAGAGAGACTTGCTATACTAGACTGTGTACTTGCTGTGAGGGAATAGCTGGATAAATCAGTAAATTTCAAATTGAAAAAAACATGGCAGTGTTTCCTAACAGCCTTATGTTGTCATTACCAGTCATGCTCAAATACCTGATGTAGAATCCATCTCCAGGAAGGTCTTTTATCTTATTAAACTCTTCTATCCTATATTGAGTCTTTATTTTGATATTTTCTCCAGGCTTCAACATTTCAAGATAAGCTTCCTCAGCTGTTTTATTTCGCATGTCAATGGACCCGTACTGCAAAACACAAAAATATACCTTTAGATGTGAAATTGTATTCAACAAGCCATAGAAGTAGGTGAGCTTGTAAAACCTGCACAATTGGTTTTTCTCACTTGCAGTTTCTATATTTGTCTTGTCACTTAAAACTCAACTACAGTTTGCACCTTCAGATGTCTAGCAAGAGACTGAGGCATTATAGTGGAAAACAAAAAACTCAAGTGCAAACAGCAGACAGGTACTGTGAGAGAGCACTTCTTGAGAAAGTTTTCCAAGTGTAAGCTGAGAATCATAAAATTCACACTGAAAAAATTATTATTTTTAGGGGTAGCAAGTGGTCTGAAGGAAGTCAAACATGATTACAAAGCAAAATCTGGACACTAGAAGTTCAAAGGGAGAGTCTCGGTGCTCACTTGTATCTGAAAAGCTCAAAGATTTAACAGTCTTGACAAGTAGATAAATATTGTCATTTCAGATACAGACAGCAGAGTCAAAGACACAATACATGGTTTTCCCTAAAATCTCTTTAGAATTTCATAGTGGTAAGATCAATATTGTTCTCTGTTTCACAGTGTCTTTTACATCCCTGCCTCTCTCCTACATACAGCCATGGGATTCAAAGCTTGCCATTTAGATGAAGGGAGCAGTTGTCAGTAATTACAGGCAGACATATGTGAGTCCTTTCAACTTTGAGGCATCCTGTGCCATCAACAGTGATAGTACTCCAGGCTCACATCATCGAGCTCCTCATGTTCTGCAGAGCCAAAATTCAAGTTTGCTTTCTGACCATTCTTACCTAGGTTTTGGGGCAGGAACTCCACACTCACAGAACATTCCACACTGTGGGACCGCACAGCACTTGGCACCTCCCTCTTTATGCCATCCCAGCCATTAGTCAGTGCACTGCAGACAGTGCACTGCTTACCTCAAGTATCATGTCACCCAAGACCAGTCCATCAGGTCCTTTTGCTGGGCTGTCATCATCTACATCTGAGACAAAGATTCCATACAGGTTTCCACCACATATCTGGATCCCAAGATCAACTTGGGATTTTTTAACAACAACAATTCTAGGTTCAGGGGTCCTTTTGTTTGTGTCCACAGGGCCCCTTTTGACAGAAAGAAATAGAAATAACATGTACTAGAATTGAAAAATTTGCCATGCATAAAATCAACTTGCCATCTGAAGAATACATATTTATATAAATATTACTCAGAATAGGTCACCTACAGACAGAGTATTCAACAACAAACAGCACCTTTCCAACTAAACCAATCTTGCAGAAAGCTTTCTTCACTCCTTGCAGATCTTTCAGAAACAGTCTGAAAACGTGTACATTTCTATCCTGGGGTCCACTTAACTTTTCTGCTGACTTATTTTAACCAGACACAGCATTCACAGGAGTACACTTCCGGATTTAATACCCTTCATATGCCAATCATGACCATTTATTTTCCTTTAAGACAGAAGTTTCCCTCTCTACCTTAAGGAATTCCGGGGACTTGTAGTTGGAGTGGTTTGTTTGGATGGGGGTGTCATTGTCCCTTCGTCCTGCTCACTCACAGTGTCGATCACGGAATGATTGTCAGGCGTTGCAGCTCCGCTGCCTTGCGGGGTGGAATGATTACTCACAGGTTCCAAGCGAGAACTAAGACAGGGGAAAAAAAACAGAAGAAAAGACTTCTGGGTTAATGCTAAATATTTTCCACTCAAAATTTTTAATTTGGCTGTAAGTCAATTTTAGAGTAACAGAGATAAAACCCAAACCCTATAACTCAAATGGGCATGACAAAAAACATATGTTCACCATAAGTCTATGAGAAAGACAAAGCTCCGTTTTGAAGTGTGATCATGCATCAAAATCAGATGGCTAATTTCACCAGGTCATTTGCCTTCTCTAATTAACATTGGAAATTCTGATTTTGGGGAAAAAAAAAAGTAAAAAATATTGGAAGTATTAAAATTTCATAATCCTAGGAAGAAGTCATCTTGGATTTTATGTTAGTATATTTAGGGATTATGCCCAAATAGAAGAGAAAATATATTTTGATGTATCCAGCATTCTTCTTTTGACAAACATGCATTCACCAATTATTTTTCAAAGCAATCACACTTTTCAGCACACGCGTGCTCGCATTTGCAAACATATTAAGTGTACAGAAGTTAGCTATCAGCTAAATAATTGTGTGGACAGGAGAGCTGTCTTTTTCCAGGTCTAGCCAGCCTTACCTTGACCGTGAGTGATTGCCAAGCTGATACATGTGTGGGTTATACTGAGCCAGAATAGTGATGGTGTCGCACTGCTGCCCAATGATTAGTCGAGCTTGTTGCTCTGTAGCATTTCTCAAATTAATTCCATTAAACTACGGGAAAATTGCACAAACCAGAATGTCAAGTTTGCAAATGGAAACCAGCAAGCTCATTCTTTCAGTGTCCTAACTAGAGTAACGTCTAAATGCTCACTTATTCCCACTGGAGAAAACGGGAGAATGAAAATGTTGCTATACAGTGAGTTCTAGGGTTTACTCCTTGGAAGGAATAATCATAATTTTCAAATATTTTGTAACTTGACAAGGAGTTTAACAATACTTTCACTCTTACAAGACATACATATTCTGAGCTGTGCTATGATTTGATACAAATTGATTCAGATCACTAATATGAGTAAATTCAGAATTTAAAGATAAATTCAGAACTATTCAGGTCTATTTTAGTATCAGAAACACACTGTGCAACAGAAGGTGCTTTAACACGATATTACACTTAAAAAGCAGTTCTGTACTTTATAAAAGGCTACTCCATGTGTTTATCTAACACAGTATGCAGAAACATCATTGAGCCTACATAAATAATTGTTAACCAGGTATCTTTAGCTAAGAATATGGCACAGTAACAACAGCATGAAACTTGGTAACAGCCAACTGCTTGAAGATGTACTCCCCTTACCAGGCAGAGCATGGGATTGGGACTGAAGATTAAGGATGGAAACTAACTTGCTTAAAATTTAATTACATCTGTATAAGACAAGATGAAGATATACCATCAAAAGACATGATTTTTATCATAAACCCTGAAAATGCCACAACAATCACAATTATGGACTATTACAATAGCGTGTACCCTTTGCTACATCTCACAGTGCACAAGGTTTCACAACATAGTTGTTTTGGGCAAGGCAGATATGGCTGCAGCCATACAAGCAGATTTATCAAACCTTAGCAATAGGAAGCAAACAATTACCTCCAGTAACTGATCACCATATTCAAGGCCAGCTTGATGGGCAATGCTCCCACCTGTTACTTTAGAAACAAATATTCCACCATTTTCTCCGCTCACAATGGAAATCCCGAGTGGCTCAGAACCCTTCTGCACTTTAACGTGGCGTGGCTCTTCCATGTAGGGCCTTTTAAAAAGAAATTTAAAACTGAGTTGGAAAAAATTGCACTTGAACCACCACAATACCAAAGTTACATGCAATATTTATGCCTGTCTGAACTGTAATAATAAAACAGCTTTGAACAGTTACTTAAAAAGCCCCACTAATTGCCAACAGTCTTAAATGCATTCCTTTATCACCATGCAATGTACAGTGGCAGAAGTAAGTGTACACCAGGTACATGACTGCTCCAAAAATGATGGCAAATATGAATTATAAACAGAATGGTCATGAAGTTGATAGGAAAGAAGCTTCCAGATGCATATTATATCAAAGTAATTGAACCACTGTATATAATATGTCATTGTAAAACCATATTCCAGAAGGATATGTTACAAATACAAATGCTGGGAGTCTTCATTGCCAGTGAAAATAAACAAAATGAATAGTAAGGTGGTAAACCAAAGGACAACAAAGCACAAATATAATATTTCATATTTGTATGCTGGGAAACACAAATTAGTAATGAAAATTAAGCAGTTACAAACTCAAGCCATTAGGACAGCAGTTTGCATGGTAGCATTACAATTACCATGCAAATTCTCCTTAGGGCAATTATCCAAACGTAAAAAAAGCACAAAGTGCGCAATACTGCTCGAGAAGGACAACCTTAGATCAGGCCAACCTCAAACTCCTTAGTGATGAGAACCTAGGCCTAGGAGCCACAGGGATTCTCAGAAAAGACCTATTACGGAACAGATATCTGAAAGATGCAGAAGATTTGAGAAGACAAGAACACTTAGAACAAGACAAACAGAAGTAAGACACTAGTAAGTATAACAAGAAAAAGGCTTATACAAACAAATACCCTGATACCTTCCCCTTTCCTACCCCCATATTTGGGATGTATCCACCTGTACAAATGAGGCTGGTCCATCCATGATGTGCATAAACCAAGAGTAGCCTTCTAAAAAGTCCTGGTTTTCACTATTATAAATTTTAAAATGTCTACGCAGCAAGAAGCACCACCAGGTATTAACAGTTTAGCTCAGTGCAAATGAAATAGCTTGGCCACCAGGTGTGGTGTATTTTTTATTTTAATAACACTGTACTGCATTTGGCATGCATTAATTTGAATGCTTTCTTTCCTAGCATTTCATTATGCCACATAGATGGTAGCTAAATTGTGCCAACTGCTTAAACTATTTTATTGTGCTTTTCAGAAACAAGAAGAGTTAACTGGACTTCGCTGACTACCACCAAAGTGCACGAGGCTGAGGAAGGGTATTTTTGGGAAAAGTAGGATTTGGGGCTGGGGACAGAGGGAAGGGGACATTGTTTCATAAACATGCATAATTGCCAGTCTTTGAAGGGATCTTTTTGGTAGCCTTCTGCAGCAGAGGCATAACAGTTTGCCAGCTTATTAATGCATATGAGATAAAAACTGTTGGCTGCTGACACAAATGCAAGTCTGGAACTCAGCCATCTACATCACCATTAGAGGTAATGCCCCCAGCAATTGCTTACCCATGTAGTGAACTTATTACTGATACTCACATTTTTTGCATGTAACCTAAATTAACTAAATTCTGATAACTTGCAGAAAACTGATTATTTTTTCACTCACTTATGAGCATGTAAGCAATATTCTATGAAGTTTCGTCTTGTCACAAAATTTACCAAGGTCTAGTCCCACACTAAAAACTAAAACTGCATCTTTTGGAGCTTTGTTTATTGTATCTTTCTGTTTTTTCATCCACCACACCCATTATTAATTTGTTTCAGATTGGAGTAAGAAGGAATCAAACCTATACAAATGTATCTGAGAATTCTAGTAAGAACACAATGACAGATAATTATGCCTGTAGAGCAAAGCACTAATAAAGTAAAAAAGGATAACATTAAAAAGGTATTTTATTTGATAAGCAGTTTTATCAAAATCAAGTGAAGCACTTCCCTATAATATTCAGACTGCCTGCCAGAATCACTAGACACGGAGTAAAAAGTCCTTATTGATGAGATCTTGTAATTTTCGTTTAAATTAAAATAAACAAATAGAAACATTGATTTTTAAAAAAATCTATTTAATTATTAATTTTATCTGGGGAAAGGCCAAATGAATTATTTGTATTTTGTGGGAAATGGAAAGCTTATTACAACCCCCCAAAATTCAAAAACTTCTTAAGATAGATTTAAGTAGCTACTTTCCTAAACTGAGAACTGTTTAATAGTTTGTTTTGTTTTAAAAACCCACCACCAAACCTTAGAATTATACTATTTTTAGAAAATCAATTCAGACTATGGTTTATACATAAGCACAGCAAGTGCGATAGGGCTGGAACCCGGATGTACTTCAATAATATGATCAAGAGTAACAAAAATTGTTATTTCCCAGAGATCAGAAAATGTATCTTGTGCTCTAAGACACAGAGATACAGACTGCCAAAACCCCAGCTTGTTCAGCTGAACACTCACATCATTAGTCATGAGAAAGAAAAAAGACACTCGGATTTTGTAAGTGACAATCAGAGAAACATTTATACAAGAACAGAAGCTGAGTACATGTACTACAAGTGTCACACTGAAGTAAGAATGTAAATTCACAAAAATCTCTTTATGTTTCCTTTCAAATAAAGCTGTTCTTTGTATACAAGACATTCTATAAATGCTGCAATAACTTAGTCACAAATTCTTCAAACAAGACAAAAGTTTCAGGTAGTATTTTATGAACAACTTTTTATTACCACCAGAAAAGTTAAAATACAGAATATCCTCACAATATTATCATTCACATTTTTATGGTCAGTGTTTTTACATAAATTAGGCATACAAAAGTGTCTCGAACTTGACATAAATCTGATTTCAACACATCAGAGCTCTTTTACACTGCCAGAATGGCACTTAGCTGTCTTACTGGAAATAAAAGTCTGATTCAAATTTGTGTCTTACTATTCTATGCTTCAAATTTGTGTAAATATTCAGTCTAGCCAGATTAAGATAAAAGGAAAACAGATGTCCAAGACCAATACTATAAGCAATGTAACTTTGAAATATTCATTGTGAGATATAAGGTCATTAAACACAAAGCACATGTTTTTAAGAAAACTATCATGTTTGATTTCAATTCTGCAAGCACATACACATATACTAAATGCTACTACTAGCAGTGGTCCAGGTACAGCCAAAGGGATCAGTCAGAGCAGTGAAATTGCATCTGTATATGTTCTGTACTGTTTGCAGTAAAACTGCATCTGTACTGTTCTTCCTCAGTTATGTGCTCAATTTTTCATGTTATCTGGTTACATGGAAACAAGGCACAATAGTTGGAGCATGTATTCTGCCATGCTAAGGCACTTGATATTTAGCTATCAAATGTTACTAGGTCTTAATTTTGTTTAGATTTCTAGAATATAGAACAAGGCTATCATAAATAAGCATGTGAGGTAGTTGAACTGAAAGGGTATATTCCAATTTAAACTGCTCTTACTTGGTGTTACCATTGGTCTAACATGGAAGAAACAAAACCTTTATGAAATCACCTATTCTTAAAATCCACAAAAAGATCTCTTACACACTTTCTAAAGAAAAAAACATTCAATAACAGGACATGAGATGCACTTCTACATCTCTATGTTTTTCACTTAAATTAAATGTTCACATTCCTTCAGACTAATAAACAAACACACAAAATTTCCTCAGATACATTAGTATTATAAACAAAAAATGTGGGGGCCTTACCTATCTTTTCTACGTTCTCCGACAGATACGGGGCTAATGGAAATCCTAGGTAATGTGGAAAGGGAGTTCTGAGACTGGCTGCTGGTGAAGGAGGACGTTTCCAAGTTCAGAGGTGACTGGGGAGGAGTTATCAAGCTGGGACTGCTGCATTCTGAGTGTGACAAGGAGCCTAGGAAGAGGCAACAGTTGAGTGTTAGTGTCCTGCATCTGTCATGGTTGGCAGATCTACGCAGACACAGTGAAAGACACCACACACACACATCTGAGACGTGAAAGAGGAGGTAATAGAGGTTCACTGTCTATTAGTCATGGCTTAGGAAGACCAGGTAACTCATTTCAGACAGTGCAAACTCACTGTCAGTGACTGTGTTAAACCTGTCCTCTCCAAGTGCAAACAACTACAGCCATTTTCAACAGGAGACAAGCTTACAGACAAGCTAAAACATGAGCGTGTCTGAAAAGCATTTTAAAGAAAAACAAAAGACAGGAAAGAAGTAAAACAAAAATCTAATATGTAGGTTTGTTTTCAAACAAAATATTTATGTACAGCCCTTCCCTTTACATAGGAGGTACATTATGTGACACCTGAAAAAGACAACAGAAGTCAAGCATGCATCCTACACAGAGACAGGAAAGCTCTGAAATTTCAAACAAGCTTGACATGACTTAGATTGCATCTTTACCCTGGTTGTAGCCTTCCTAAGTAATCTATAGAACAACTGCCCTGACATTTTGCTCCCTTTGAAAAGCTACAGAAAATAAACCTCAAATTATTAATCACAAATGAAAGTGATTTTTCAGAACTCTCTTGGCTCAGTTAGGAAAAGCACTGCACACAATACATTAAGGCTGCAGAAAATTTGAGCAATGATGGCAGCAAAGAGTTGCTGATTGCTGTCAGCCAACTCCTGATTCTAAAGCACTCCAACTACTGCTTGTCTCGAACCATCTTCCACTAGGCAATTTTGAGTGAAGTACTGAAATATTTTCACTGCATTTCAAAGTATAATTTACAACCAGTGATACAACAGTAAGCAAATCATATACTTAAAGAAACAAGCAAAAAAAACCCATGTCAGCTCACTGTTAAAATTTTCAAGGCATCATTCTAGAAGAACAACTACAAAAGATGCAGCAATGCTTATTCTTACTTCTGTCTGCACTTTTACTCACTGTGCCAGTACTCAAGTCAACCACCAGAAAAAACAACTTTCACTAGAAAGTTTCTTTTCTTTTTTAACATTTCTCTGGCAAAATGTAGATTTTGTAACCTTAATAAAATTGTCCTACTTAGACTGTGGCACAACCTGACTTAACAACTGCAAGGGCTTTGTTTTGGTTATGCTGAAAACAGTATAACTAAAATTACTAAAATAATTCACCTCTGTCAGAGCCCATCATGGACCTTGGATATCTTGGTGTTAAAGGGATCTTAATTCGTTCGGTTCTGTACTGCAAGTTAGTCGAAGAACCTATTTTTAAAACAAGGAAAAATTAAAAAGACAAAAGTAAAAGCAACTACAATTAACAAAAAAGTACATTTAGATTGTACTTCTTCAATGAGCATTAAAGTGACCTCTAAAGGATCAAGGCAAAAACTTTGATGATTACCCTCATAAATGTGAATACCTCAATTATAGCAAATTATCTTGATTACACAGTCAGCATAAGCAGAACACAATGCAGGTACACAGTATATAGGCACTATACATTCTTGTACGAAAAAATATTTTTAGTATTTTCCTACCAAATTAAACTTCACTCCAAGTTCAAGCAAGAATCTAAAATGTCTGTTCACTTAGAATCCATGGGACTTTGCAAAGGGCATTTAAAGTAGTTTGATTACATTCTGCTTGGATGAATATAAGACCACTGATACTGGTTGCAAATGGTTACATCCCTATTTGCTGTGCTTATAAAGCTACCATGCTCTACTCAATATTTGATGGAACACAGGAACACAAACACAGATAAAACCTCCAGTTATTACATAATTAAAAAATTAAATAAATCTAAAATATTAAAATGCTAGCGCTATAAAGCATGCATTTGCTTTGGTATCATTAGGCTAGGCATAACAAAATATTTACATGTCAATCAACTAGACATAAGTATACTTTATTTTCCAAGAATACAATTTACATTTGGCCATTAGTCATCCTTGACATTTTGTTCAAGGGGCTCTCTCCTTTCCTTCTCACCAGCTCATTGAACCTCAGCCTTTGGCCCTGTGTCCCAACTCTCTAAGGATACTTTTAAAGGGTAACAGGCATGGAAAGGAGGATCCCTCACACACAGAGACCATTTCAAAGAGACTGTAAAGAACAAATTAAACACAGCAACTTCTAGGGAACACCTTTAGTCATAAACCCACATAAAAGAAATAAAGAATATTATTTTCTTCATCAAAAAATGAAGCAAAGGAACACCGGAAGCCTTCAGGCTTTGCCAACCATGACAATCCCATAAGAAGGGTATTTAAGGCGTTTTCCATTTATAATTTTTTCCAGTATACAGGAATCCCACAGAAAATAAATCCGAAAAGTTGGTTACCAAGTCTGGCACTAGAGGGCAACGAATTTGAGCCATGAGATGCTCTTGTACGTGAATTTTCCGGGTAGTCATTGGAGTGTTTATGACTTAGGTCCAAACTCAGGCGACCTTGATGCTGGGAACTACATCAAAAGAAAAGTAGAATAGTGCAACAGTTAGAACTGGGCAAAGAACCTCAGCAAACAGAAACTGGCCAACAAAAAATTTTGGTTAGCCCATGTATGGAATAAAATGAATGCTTCTTTCATTTCCACTTCCACATTGTCCCACCATTTTATGAACTATTAGAAGCCAGAAAAAAATTAGCCTGAAGTACTATAAAACAGAAGAAAGCTTTGTTTGTTTTGGCAGTGACAAGAAAAAAAATTAGACATTAGTTAATTAAAAAAATTAATTTCTTTGTCAGTATCAGTCAGTGGGACAGAGGAAAACCTAATCCATCAGTTACTGAAAGACATGAAAGCAACTGGAACATCATTTATATGCCATAATGGTTTTGAGACCAATGGATCAAAATAACACACATGAGCAGCATGTTTCAGTCTGCACTCTACCAAACTGCTAGAAGCAATTTTACCCTAATGAAAAAAAATTTTAGGGAGACATAAATTTTAAAACACCTGGGATGCAGATGCTGATGACATATTTGGCTGGCAACTGATGGGCAATTGCTGGTGTGAACTCTATGGCTCCAGGCAGTATAGATTGGATTTCTCATGACAGCAGTCACTGCAGGACACGGTGCTAAGCTTCTTGGTACTGTCCCTGCTTCAATGATAGAAGCATATTCTTATCAACATTATTAGCATATAAAGTCCAGATTTAAAACATACCTTAATATTTTATAATTATATATTTTAACATTTACACTTATGATAAAAATATAGTATACAAATACATTATTATGCACCATATGACACCTTTTTGATAATACATGCATGTTTAAAATCTTCTTTATAACTCTGCAATGAGTCAGTAATAAAGTGGATTGTATTACCAAAAATGAATGCACTCACAGAATAGGATTTTAATATGTGCTAGTAAATAAAAGATTTTCTGTTTTCAAGTACAGAAGTTTTTCAGTGAGGAACAGAAATGCAGAATTTAGTCATCCAAGCAGCATGCAAGACTTCATTTGGCACTTGAACTGACTGCAGCTATAGTTATTCTGATTCCTCTCTTTTGTTGCCTCAAAAAGTCCCACTTCTATTGTGACTTTAAAATCTAATATTTATTACTGGAATTTATTATTCAAGCTGCTTTAAGTATATTCATCCTTCAGTACTAAACAGAAATCTAACTTAAAATTTCCTCTTAAATGAGTTGGTAGCATAGAACACAGTAGCAAAAATTTCAAGACAGACTCATATTATCTAATATTGTCTATAGCAGGCTTGACTTGACTCAGTTATTGTGCAAAAGTATCATGCTAAGATAAAAGTTAACTACAAGGTTAGACATAATACTTTTAATACTATTGCTGCTGCAATTAAGATACAAAGTGAGAGAAGAGTAAAAGAAAGCACAGAAGAGCAAAAGCTTCTTGGTCTGAGCTACTCTTGAGCATGTCTTTTCAACTGATTGGGGCACCATTGCTTGAAGCTGTCCATTGTTCCAGATACACAGATTATTACCTTCATGTTCTCCAGTAAGAATAAAATCTTCCACAACTTCTAGAACTTAGAGGAGGAGTTTGGGCGGGGATTTTACAGGAAGAGAGGATAAACTCATAAAAATCAGTATCACCTGACTGGAAATTTAATATACTACTGCTGAAAACTGAAACCTAAAACTAGACACTAAAGACTGAGCAATCTATCTAAAAAACACATTTACCAAATGCTTGGCTATAATATCCTAATTACCTCCTTAAGCACTCCATTTAGTCAGTGCCAATCCAAAACCTGCTAACATGAACTTCAATACTGAAAACTGTTCTATCAACTGAGATAAAATGCTGTTTTCTGTTCCACCTGATTATACTGATATATATTGAGTTTCTTGTGAGTCCCCTTTCCAGTATCTTAATATCTCAAACATACTCACATTTAACTTTTCACTTTGATAAAGATCAGAGCCAGTCTGGGCACTCAACATTAGATACCCCAAATGCTTCAAACAGGTAGAACTTAATATGTTTCAATGCCTGAATATCAGATTTTTTCCTTGAAAGAGTTTCAGAAATAAAGCAGCTAAACCCTGGGATACCTTCATTTACTTTCAAAAATACTAAAAATTTTACTTTTCCTCCTAAAGGACAGGCTACACCTTGTTCTGCACTAATGTATTGAGAACTCCTCTGCACAGAAACTGATGAAACACAAATCCTTCAGCCAGAAGTTGCTCAGCTTCCTAAGTGATTCTTAACCAGGCTTCACTTCTTTACAGTCCAAAATCTGAGCACACCATGTTCAGACTACAACAGACCATGGAAACAGGTTTGGTGAGTCGAGTTTCTTCTGCACTCAACACGACTAATCCCCAATGTTGTCCAATGTGGACAAGTGCCTTGGGGCACTCCTAGAAAGCAGTCTGGAGTTCTGCCACTCACCTGCTGACATGCTGCCAGGGTATAAGGCAGGAGGCCCAAAGCCATCGCTGTGCCTAGCAGAACGTTTGGGGGAATACGGTGCCCACTCCTGTAGCTCTGGAGACAGATGCTCCTCACTAGC
Source organism: Melospiza georgiana (assembly GCF_028018845.1). Classification (NCBI taxonomy): domain Eukaryota; kingdom Metazoa; phylum Chordata; class Aves; order Passeriformes; family Passerellidae; genus Melospiza; species Melospiza georgiana. The sequence continues at coordinate 14,561,970 of NC_080437.1, read as the reverse complement.
TGGAGCATATTTCTGCACCTACAAGAACAGAGAAATTGGATTACAGGAAGTTAGAGATTTAAAAGAGTAAAACAGCCAAACTGTGGGACTATAAGCAACATCAACTTCCAAGCAACGGTTCCAGAATGTGCCACCAGAGTGCCTCTTAGACATTTGTCTTTCAATGATGTCCTTCTATCCATTTTTCCTCCATCCTACTTTGTTACTATTTTTTATTATTTTGTAATCTTCTTAGGCCAATATTTGCAATTTAACTGATACCTTTTGCATCAATGAAACACCCAGCATACAGTTACGTTTTTCTGCTTTCACAGAATATTTCAGCTGCTATTGTCACGAGTGGTTGCTACAGAAAATCTGGCTGAAAAGTCAGAAAGCATTTTCCTCTAAGCCTGCATTTCCAGATACATGTGGAGTAACCTCTCTTCAACAAGCAATTCAACTTGTTATTGAACAACAAGTTCTTCTTCACAACTTCTGTTCTGTATATAGCAAGTAGACACTGGTGAGTTAAGAACATATACAAGAATAGCTCAGACATTGACAGAGATGCAGGAGAGCTGCAAATGCAGGGCTCAGCACGGGGCGTTCACACATTTGACATGTATAATACAAAATATGTGACTGATGCATGAAAAAAGTGAAAAATAATTATTGAAAATGTACTTGAAGTTTTTATGATAACAGTATTTTAATTAAATGAAGAATTACTGAGAACACCAAGACTCAAAAAGGCAGAGGGGCCTTCTTAGAACAGTACTTGATCATTTTCATGTCTTCACTAGTAATTGTTCCACCTACTATTCAGGAATTAAAGCACACCTAAATTTATCAACTTATGAAAGTAAACAAAATTAGCTATGTATATACACATCTAAGCAAAATTACAACACCCACTATGGCTACAAATTTTGCCATTACAAATACTACTTCAGGAGTGAATGCATGCTGACTGGGCACCACTGTCACAACCAGTGTGATGTAGTTGCCACAGACAAGGGCAATTCCACCGGAAAAAAAATTTTCAGAGTGACTAATGCCCACATTTTGAGGCATAATATCACTTGTGCTCTCTGGCCAACAACTTCAGAGTTACAAAGCTCTGCCTATTTTCTGGGTGGACAGGGGAAAGAGAAGAAAAATTAAAAAGAATCATAGAATCTAGTTTTAACTTAATCCTAAAACCAAAAATTAACAAAGACATAAAGTAACCTTAAGAAAAAAAAAAAAAAAACAAAAGTCATTGTAATTCTATTATATAATTTTCTTTTTTACCTCAAACCAACACCTACCTTGCCACCTGAAACACAGCTTGGCAGCACATTGAAGCAAATTCAATATGTCCCCATGCACCCTTTGGGTCTCCTCAACAGTGAGTGCCAAAACCACCCACTCTGTTCCAGCTAACAAATCTCCTGGGCATAAGTCCCCACCTACATGTGTCCTTGTCACAACTGGCAACTCTTTACTCATTATACAAACATTACCACAATTATAACCAGGGCTGTGCATAAGCCCATGACAATGCACTATAATGAAAAATGGGCCTATCAGTGCTAATGGATCGACCTGATATTCTATATAAAGCAAACACCACCTACTCAAATGTGTTCAGTATCTTGATCTTATTTTGTTGTTACACACATGCTAAAATATGAGATCACAATACGCCCTCATTCACTTCGTGCAGCGCCGTTCTTGTGACCCCTTCTCTTAGCCATAATGCTCTTCAGACCAAATCTGCTGATTACAGCTACAAAATTAAACTCTTATGCTTTTCAGTCATTTGTTGTGCTGGTTTTGGCTGGGACAGAGTTAATGCCCTTCACAGTAGCTATTATGGACTACAGGGTTTTTGATTGTGTAATAGAGGTGTGTTTCATTTTTTGCTGAGCAGTGCTGACACAGGGGCCTAAAACTCTCCATAACTATTTTTCCCTAAAAATGTTTGGAAATGCATAAGGAATGGAAGTAGACAAAACAAAATGGAAGCAGACCAAAAAAAAAGGCATAAAAACCTGCCAGGTGTTCTCTAACACCAGTATTTTTGCAGGATATGGCTCTTATCCTGCACTATTTCCAATTCAGCTCTGTCATCTGTATTGCTTCTAAAACTCTGTGAACTGGGTGGGATTACCCAGGTATAAACAAGTAAGGGAAAAGAATATGACATTCTTAGTCATCATGATGTAGTTACACTTAAGAAAAATAACACTTCTATAAACTTCTGTTTTCAGTTGGAAAATTTAAAAAAAAAATCTCTATCTGCCAGCTGAGCAAATCTGAGGCAGTGGACCTGAAACAACATTATTGATTATGTCAGTTTATATAATGCACTCATCTAAATAGGACCTTCCCAGAGCACAAAAAGCTTTTCTTCCATCCATTCTGTCAAGATATGGCCCACCATTTTCTCAGCAGGGTTCTTTATTCTAACAAATTATATGCTGATTTTGAACGTGCATCATAGCCTAATAAACAGTTCACCTTTATAGTGTAATGGGCCTAACATCCTTTGAATTTCAGATAAGATGCACAAAATTATTTTGACGCGTCGAAAGAATTTGAAAAAACCAATATCATGGGTGGCACACCTTAGTCTATTAAATTGTACAGTGATCTGGACAACCAATATGACTTAGTAAAACTTCAGAAACCCTATTTTCAGTTTTTCTAAACCTGATGCTTTGTGGTTTTATTAATATCTTTCCATATTGTCAAAAGTATACAAGAGCCCAGATGTTCCAGCAAGCAGCATTAAAACTCCAGGTATGGCAGCCAAGCAGAACACCATCTTTCTGTGTGGTGGCCACCACTGCCTGTTAAATACTGGAATCCACATATTGCTTTTGTATTTTGTGCTACTGCCAAGGGCCAACTGAGCCTGAGTTCAGAGGACCTGAATTCTGAGGATGGGCTATGCTTCTCCTGCTCTGGTACATAACTGGGCACCCAAAACCACACTGCTAGTACACTTCAAGGTTTCTAGTTTTGTGCTTCAATATACCAAGATGCTACCTGAGGTGCAGGATTAGGAATGGGCACAGGGGTCATTTTATGCCTCAGAGCAGGAGCCGATTTTGGCCGTGGTCTTTTGATCTCTGGCTCTTCAACTCTCTGAAAGCCAATGTCATCTTCACAGGATTTCCTTGAAGCCAGGTGAGTGCAGTCAATTCCCTCCTCCCGATAATAATGCCCAGCATTCCTGCTACGCCCCTTGAGAGCAGCAGAGTCCTGTTTAAGTGCCAAGGAAACTGGAGCTTGGGCAGTGGCTGGGCTGGTGGGTGGTGATCCCGTTGTTACCGTAGACTCTGATGCAGAGCTTGCCTGCTGTTTATGTTTAAATTTGATGGAGTCACTTCTCTTAGGAGGAGTTGGAGGAGTTGAAGCCACTTCAGCTTTTGATGGCTGAGGTGAATGGCCTGTCACCTGATTAGGGGAAAGGTAGTCCAGTTTGGGAGGAGTTGGTGGCCTTTTGAAAGTATCAGGGTCAAAGATAGATTTCCTTTGTTTTGGCTTTTTATACACAGAGAACTTCTCTGTTTCTGTTGCTGAGATATTAACCATGACTTTTGGCCAGGTACCACCACTGTGCTTGGTTCCATGTCCTTTGTCAAATGCGGTCTCAACCATCACACAGTCAGTTCCTGTTGGTTCGTAAGGCAGCCTCCTGCTGTCCAAGTCAACAGCTCCATAGCCTTGGTCCCCATAAGTCTCTGGGCTGAAGGAGCTGAGACTGTGCTCTGAATTACTATGGCAACTGTGCACTGTGTTCCTACGAGAGTCGACTCGTAATGTGTTACTAGGGAAAGGTTTGTGATCACAAAATGAAGTGCTGCCCTGATCGCTCTGCTCCTTCTTGCCATCCATGATGTCTGGATTGAAAATGTCAGTTTGGGTTGAGCTGTTGAGTTTCAGATTTCTTTTATTTTGTGCTTGTATCTCTGATGCATGAACTCTACAGTTTGACATTTTTTCTGAATCCTTCAAATTTTCAAATATATTTTGACCACTCCAAGATGAACTCTGAGGAAAAACCTAAAACAAAAACCACATGTGATCACCTTATTATTGTGTTTCATTTCTGTTTAGTATGAGTCATAGCCTAGCCTCCTTGATCTGAATATACACTTACTATCTTATCTAAATATACACATAGTATCTTACAATTCAAAGCACAGAACATCAGATGAAATGAAGCAAGAAAAATTATTGTAACATTTTCAGAACAATTCCAAAAGGGCACATGGTGGCAAAAGTACTCAGTTGAAAGTGAAGGGCCTTGCATTCTACTTCTGCCTCTGATAAGTGTTGCCAATAAGATAAATTTCATTACCCACTTCCCCTCAAACATTTCATCTTCTTACTTTCTTAAAACCTCAAGCTCTCTAGATCTGAAATTACAACTCAAAATCCATGCAACAGGGCCAGAATAATGGGATTTCAAACTCAAAAAGCAAAACAGAATAACTATTTTATAGAAAGAAGATTGAAAATCAAAGCCTTGTACTTAATCATCACAATAGCAAGAGTTGAGCTTTGTGCACAGCTCCCTCCTGACTAAAAGGTTCTTTAGTTAGCAGGCAGTTTATCTTTTATGTACAAAAGTGCTGCAGCTCTAAAGCAAAACCCAAGAAGCAGCAAGCAATTGTGGTAGCACTCATTTCATGTAACCACCAAATAAATGGCAAAGAAGACAGCAAGTTAGTCTAACTTCCTACTAGATGGCACAAGAACCTTACTTTGGAATAACTGTTGAGGAAGTGTACCACAGAGAAATGCATCCAGATGGTTGTCTTGTTCCCATTTTGATATACTCATTCCTTGCATGTACTCTTCCTTGAACAACTACAATAATTCTGCACAAGTTCAAGAGAATTCTGCAAATTTAGCTTCTGCTACTCACCTTCATGAGTGACAGAGTAAGGGAATCCCTACAGTTTCGTAGCAGAGCTTCACATTCAGTGAGTGACTTATTATCTAGTGCAATGCCATTGATCTGCAGAAAAAAGAAACCACAACAGACATCTGTAAATCAAAGCTAATAAGTAGGGAGGATTTCAGGTAGATGATCTCTGAGACAGAGAAAACACTAGTCTACATATGTATATGTAACTGAAGTCTGGTTGATGATTGTGCATTGTCGGAAGTGGAAAATGAACAACTCCTAAATCCAATCTGCTACTCCTGCAGGGACACAGGGTGACACCACCAGTTCACTACACCCTCTCTGCAGTTGTACCAGTAACAACCACCTCCCCTTTCATAGTGCACAAACCACACCAATCCTGTAAGGCTGCAAAGGCTGCAGGGACAGAATCCCTCCCCAGAACAGATGGCAGCTGTGGTACCAACAGGAACCTCTCATTCAATGAAGGGATGCCTTTTTGGAACTGACCCTTCCTAGTCAGTGTAAGAATGACAGATCTATATATATATATATATGTGTGTGTGTGTATGTGTATATATACACATATATATGTATATGTACATATATAAAAGCCAAGTATAAAGAATAAGCTAATGCTGCCGACAAAAATTCTCATATGAACTCAGGAAATAAGCTGCACGTTATATTCATCCCTCAGCCCACAAAAACATTAATTTAGAATAAATATCCAGTGAATTTACAAAAAGGATTTAATATTGCAAAAGTAAAAATTAATTGGAACGTTTGGCATCTTAATAAGTAGCACCAATGATAACACTACAAAATAAATAAAAGTTTAACAAGGCAAATGGATTTTTAAGACTTACAGCAATTATTCTGTCTCCCACAGTAAGGGAACCCTCTTTGGCAGCTGGGCTTCCGGGCACAACAGCAGCAACAAATACTCCATTTTCTAGACTGAGCCCACTATCTGAAATAGATAAAGAAGAATTTGATTCTGCAAATTCAAATATATTGCTCAAATGGCATGTCTGACCTGTCTGCACAAGAAAGAAATATGACTTCCAATCTAGCTGAACTTCAATTTCTGAAAACCATTTCAAAGAAATAACAAGACAGGGAAAACAAGGACTTTGAATATCCTAGAAATTAATATCATCACACAAACATGGGGTAGCTGGGTTTAACAGACTTGTTTACACTCCCACAAACATTCCAAACAGCCAGCCAACTAGAGACAAGTATTTAAAAAAAGAATCAACTAAAACCCACCCAAGGACAAAAAGAAAACCTGTACATACAAGATGAAGCTATTATCAATAACAGCATTCTTGGTTTTCTTAAAAAAATAATGACAACTGCCCTCTAGGAGGCCATTAACATGCAAATGTGATTTAAGCAAAGGCTCAGAGAACATGTACCTTTATGTCAAGCCTTATTTGCTGAACAAACATGTGCCATTTACATCCATCCTTTTCAGTCATTACCTTTATGTCCAGAAACATTGATGTGAAGAGGTGTTATCACTCGCCCACCTAAAGATTTCCTTCTTCGAACCACCATATTAATAACACCTCCTCCATTCAGAACAGCTTTTATAACTTGCTTTTTATCCTTATTGGTAAGATCCACATCATTTATCTTCAGCAGCCAATCATTCACTCTGGTAGATATACAGAATTAGGCAGGTCAGTTATAAGCACACTTTGCTGGACACAGCACATGAATAATATTCCATGAAAAGGCATGCAACAGAGCTGATCTCAATAAAATCATCCTTCATTATCTGGAGTTATCCATTCCTGAAAAAGCATTAAACAGCAGCTAGATGAAAACCAGAACTACTAGTTTGCTCTTCACCAGGAAAAGACTAACCTCAAATCACTAATGACCACTTCTTGTTTAAAAGAAATGCTTTGTACTGAGAGGAGTTAGTAAAAAGCTTCTATCAACACCAAGAAAAACACATGGTTCCAAACGACCCCTTGCTCTACTTCCCTTTTCTCTTGCCCTCCCTCAATAACTTACCCTCACGTCTTTCCCAAAATTTAAATAAATACAGGTTTGTGGGGATTATAATAATGGAGTAAACAGGGCACAGCGCAACAAAAGAACATTTCAAATTCTTTTGAGTTTTGAGTGCTGAGTCAAACAGTGTTTAATTTCTGTAATGCTTTTAGGCATCGGTCTTCTCAGTTTGATTTCCCAACCAACATTAATAATACACACATGGCAAATTATAAAGAAAAAAAGAGCTTAAAAAATGAGAACAATGATGACAACTCCCAATATGCTGAGATTTAGTTTATTATGATCAAAAAACCAACAGGTATCTTCCAAAGTCAGGGCCTACCTTAACCGACCATCAGCAATACTTCCTTTGTCTACTTTGGTAACGAAGATCCCGCAGTCTCCAGGGAGGTACGGCTCGTTCACACCTTCTGCCACATCAAAACCAAGTGCTTTCAAATCCATATCATCCTGGAAAATATTAATAACAAGTGATACCACTGCGCTGTTACCAAGAGGCATTACTGCATGTTTGCACTATGTACTTCTATTTACAGGGTTCCTGCATCAGGTAAGGTTTTATTTTTTTATATATAAATATATAAACTCCGATTTCCATTAGTCTTCTGGCATTAGAATGATCCTTCTCTCTCAGATTAAGGCTTAAATAATACAAATGGGAACTTCGCCAAGGAGGAACAGAAAAGCAGCTGAGCATGTGAAGAAGCCCATTCAGACTCATATAACCTGTTGTAAGGTACAATATTGGTTGTGTAGTAGGAAAACAAGGACATGTTTCCTAAGAATGGGGGAAAAAACAACTGGCAAGGTAAGCAAACAGCATTGTGTGTTAGAGATGAACTCAGGCAGATCTCTGCTGTGGTATGACTAGAGACCAGAAATAAACAAGAAAAACAGCTCTAACATTATGGGGGACGGTTTCTAAATACAGATTTAGAGGTGATATTCTACCTAGCCTGACCCAAATTAAATCATTCTTGATGTGAAAAATTACAGAAATCTTTAAAAGATTGGTCATTGAACAAATCAGGGAAATTTTCATGTAGTTCTTGCTTTGGTAAATAATAAGGTCACTGTAAGGAAAAAAACTGATCCAAAAAATAGCACATTGGTATCAACTAACCACAAACTAAATTATTATTGTTTTTTTCACTGTTAAATAATGCACTTCTAAAAATTAGAGAACTCTACTTGAAGCTGTCGACGGGATCAACCATCTCAGCATAATGAAGGGTGATGGTACTTTAAGTTTAAAATCTAATATGAAAAAAATCCTTATGATTCTTCAAAATGTCCCATGTAGGACAAAAAATTCATAGAGAAGACCATGAGGCTGCCATAAAATAAGGATCAAGTAGAGATCACAGTATTATTACACAGCATCAGGGCTGAAAAGTGAGCATTATTTCAGTTTTGAGCTGAATGACTACATATAACACAAGTTTAATCAGATAGGTGAAGTTTAAGCAAAAATAAAATGACTGAAATGCATTAAACTCTATAGTCTTGACTCTGGAATTCAAATCCTGGTAGGTCAGCAAAGATTTTTCCCTATATTTGATCAAGGTTGGCACAGTATTATTACTATAATTTGATAGCTGCAAGTGTAATCCCTATGTTTAAAAAAAGGAAACACATTCAAATGACAAAGTGCACATATTTGATCTCAGTGATGCAGACATGTAGAGCAATCTTTGAGGTAAAGAAAAACTAAATAACTACACATGAAGGGAAAATT